>NW_027212799.1:0-71278 GCF_030788295.1 Drosophila virilis
ATGTCGTTTGTTGAGACTTGGTTTTCGTCTTCTTTCATTATTTGCTTACTTACGTGAAAGACGCTTAGACAGTAAAGCGAATAGGAATTTAAACTGTGGTATTGGCTTATAATTCTCAAACCGTTGAAGTCTGAGCCTAGCTAGGTGCGCACCGTAGCCCTAGTTCTTTGCTGTGCGATCAGTTTTCTTTTTCCTTAAAATATTTTATACAACATTCAGTGGACTCAGTTGCTACACATAATTCTCAGCAATCAAGCGAGTGGGAAACTAAGCTGTTATTAAGAAACATTCGCCTATGATTCTTAACCAGTTAAAGCTTGAACTAGGCCTGCTGCGCACAGCTGATCTTTTTGTTTGCTGAGCCAACAGTTCGCTTCTTCCTCAATTTTGTGCTCACAAAGGAAGTGCAAACAAACTTTATGAACATTCAGTCAATAGACTATGTTCTCTGGCATGTTTCCTCTACTGTTATACGAGTAGGAATCCAACCCTTCTCGGCATTCATCTTCAAGCACTACAAAATGCCAAGTCAGCAAATTGAAATTCAATTCTTATTTGTGCATTTGTCGAGTTGGGATGCTTCGTTGGCCAGCATTATCGTGGCAAACACCCCCGCACAGCCGACAGAGCAGCCATTATTTATGCTGGCCATATCGATATGGCAGAGCCCAACCTCGCAGCCTTTTTTTTTGTTTTCGAGGCAGTTTTGTATCTCAATTTGCAATGTGCTTGTAATGAATGGCTGTGCCATGCGATCTGTTGAAGTAGAAGTCGACGGCTGCCTCTCGAGCCATGTGGGTGCAACTGCAACTGCAACTGCAGCCGATCGTCATGAATTATGCAAACACGAGCAAAATGCAGCCATGCCCGCTGCATGCTGCTTCAGTCTGACATTTCTCTGTCTTTGTGGCAACAAACAAATTGTTTGTTATTATCGTTGGGTGGCACCGGCCACAGATCGTGCGTCAGGAAAGCTGCCTCCGGAGCTCCGGATTAGGAGTCCGCGTCAGATTAGAACGCGAGGCGGCAAATTGTCAAAAGGCGCCGCAGCTGCCAACCATTTGCTTAGGCTTGGCTGCTCGTAATATTTGCTCTCCCATATGCCATATATTACTTGGGAGTTTTGCTTTCTGTTTCACATCTATATATTTATTTATTTATTTTCATTCTTTTTTTAGGCCTTGCACAATGTGTGAAATTGCCGACAGACATTGAGGCAAATCTTTCAGATTTGCTTTTGCCTTTGCGCCCTGCCCCGACTTTTAAAGTCGATGATTAAGTCGTTTGCTCTTTGACGTTTCTCTCTGGAACGAACAACCATTAATATTATTTCTAAATCGTCTGGGCGGGGCAATTAACCCATTGAGTTGGGGGAGCTAAGTATAAGGACACACGGCCGAGAGATCTTAAGTGAGCGTTTCCGATAGGCTCTGCAAGTAGTTGAATTTTTGAAAAGATGTGTCTTCTGATAAAGAAAAGGGAGAGCAAGAGGAAACCAAAATCATTTAATCATGGGATCCTGAAGGTGGAAATATTTATATTTTCTCATAGAAGTAGTTAGGCTTATGGGCAAGAAATTTCCAGCAATGATTTAAAAGTGCTTATAGCGCAATTTGAATTTTAAATATGTTTCTAATTATTATTATAGTTCTGCTTATTTATATACTCTGAAGTAGAATATCCGAGTTTTAGGCAATACACTTGATAATGATTAAACATTTTAAACATAATAGCCTTTAAACTCTAGAATGCTTCTCTGTTCATATCTTTTCTTAACATTCTTAAGATTCTTTTACTTCTTTATCTTCATATCTCAATAATATAAACAAATTCTTTAAATTGCTTAAATCTCCTTAATATTTTTTAAGTCATAAAGTTTTTCTTAGAAATTTAATTGATTTGGAGGATCCCGATTTGAATTCTTTGCCATTGTCTAGCTGTTGTCTTCTCTTAGCGGTAGGTCATGGCTTCTGTTGTTGTTCAAAAAGTTGGGTCCATAGTTTCTAGGTATATTCCATACACATGATTTAAATAAACATTGTTGTAGAATCTGCCATGGCGATTGTCTTAATCGTCTCTTTCGGAGCATTTTCTTCCGTTTTGCGGCTTGAAATGCAGCTGCAAGGCATATGTATATATGTACAAGTATGGGCTAAATCAGCCCAATCTCTGAAAATGCTTCTGCTGCTGTTTCAGTGAATTCCGTTTCCATATCTTTCGGCACTCGGCTGGTCAATTCTTTTGGGGCTTGGGTTGCTGGTAATGCGTGCTCCATAAATGTGCAGAACGGCCGCATATGAAAACAATGCAAAATCAAAGCCACAACACAAGCACAACAATAACAACATCATCAACAATGGCATTTGCCTCAACATGAGCCAATGGAAGCATCCAATCTCCAAACCTAGTCGCTAACCAAACATCAAGAGTCGAATGTCGGCAACAAAGCGCACTGAACACAGATTGGAAATGAGGCGAGCAGCCCGAAAATGCATTTTGTAGTTCCAAGAATCTATTAGGCCCAGCGGCAAGTGGCGTTTTGTTTTGAGGAGAACGCTTCTCCGATAGAAAGAAAGAGTGAGAGAGAGTGGAGGAGAGGGAGACCCGTGCCAGTTCAATTAGAGAAACCGGCAAACGGCTGGCTGCACTTCATCAGCTCAGCGGCGCGTGATAAGCTGCAGTTGCAATCAGTAAAAGTGATGTGGAAATAGTCCAAAAAGCATGAGTACTTCATGTTGTGCCATAAATTCATCAATTATCTGGGGACTGCTTCCTCCAGCACTCGGCCCCCCCTCTCGGCCACACCCTTTTGCCACTTGTGGCTGTAAAACAATAGACGCCGACGACGTGCCCAATTTCGGGTTGGAAAGTTGGAAAGGATCGTCCTCAGCATTGCGCAGCTGTGGGCGCAATTAAGATGTGCATCTTAATGAAAGTCAACCTCGACTGATGGCCTGTTGCCGGGAACGAGCCATGGCTGATAAGGAGTGGAGCGCTGCAAGCGGGCGACACTCCTTACTCGAATGCGTTCAAGACTCGAGGGAGTTACATTGAATTGGTCTGTTTTCAGGCAACATCAGAGATTAACAAGTGTATATATTGACCTGCAAACCCCATAGACGTGGAAGTTGTCAACTGAAACAACTTGCGTTCAATCGTGGGCTTACTGATTGATTGACTGACCGTTTGATTGATGATTCTGAATCACAGCTAAGAACAAGGTGGCCAAGTAACCTCGTTAAGAACAGTGCTGCTTGCCTTCAATCTGAATACACAAAACTCTTTGTGCTGGATGGTTAATTGACTGATTGATGTTTTAGTATTACGGACAAAAACAGGGCTGTCTGACTTTCAATTAATATTCCCAAAACTGCAAGAATTTGTGATTTAGAGCAGTCAAAGGAAGAAACTAGAGGAAAGCTGATTCGAAATTAAATAACATCTAGACATAATAATAGCAAAATAAAATTCGAGATGAATAGAGACATAGTTAGACGGCACCCAAGGGAGAGTTGGACTATTCTGGCTGTGCCACTTGGAAATGTGGGGTGCCATTAAAACTGAGGGTTGTTTGGCGACACAAATGTGCAATAAAAAGTCATTCTTCGTCGGATGGTCATACAACAAATTGCTCAATTAGGAGGCAACAAATATTTGCTATAGACGCCGCCCAACACTGATTGCGATATTGAGAAATGGGCATTATTTTGTGGGGTGAAGGATGCTGAAATTTTGTGTGGCAATCTATTTCATACCTGCGACAAGCAGGTGCCATAATTCCCCAGAGAAATAGCGAGCACGAGAACAAACAACAAAATGTTTTAGATAAAAGATACGACGCCTACAAATTGTGTATTGTGCAAGCAATGGGCCAGAAGATGTTTATATATTTTGGAGAGAGAGAGAGAAAGATATATGTTTATGATGCGTGATGCGTGGTCGCATTAACATATATTATTTATACAGCTTCCAAATTGCAAACAACAGCATTCCAGCGTGTTATGAGGTGTCATGCGAGGGGGCATGCGACACGGGGAGACGAGGCTGTTTCATTTGCATATTAAAATGCCCAAATTATGGCAAATAATAAAGTCATATATGGAGTAGGTGGAAGACCGACAGCTTTAAGACTTTAATTATGTTATGTTGTTGGGCAAACAGCTGCTCAGCTCAGCTTCCAGAACTTAGCCTGAACTAGGCAATTACAATTTCAGTTCGTGGTCAGCTGGCAGTTTTCCAACCCCACGACTGACCCTTGCCTATTTAACAAGTTCTCAAACATAAAATTTGACGACTAATTCCATGGAATGCGGGCGTATTGCCACAAATGAAAACCTAGGCAGGCATTTAATTGTTCGAAAATGGAAAATGGAAATGCGGCACGGCATGAAAACAAATGGCATGAAAAACTGTACATGGATCCAACCCCAGGCTATGCACACATACTAGATAAATGCCCGAGCGTGACAGCGACAAAGGCAGACGGGCATCCAGGACATGCTCTGTTATTGTTGCCAAAACGGACAATGGCATAATGATAATGGCCTTAAGGCAGGATAATGCACATACCACAGCCAACAGAGGCAGTCAACTACAAAGTTGATTTGTGTCCAATTAGACTGAGGCATCAGAAAGAATTGCTGCACAAAATTTCAGTATATGGCTGTTGATATATATAAAAGAAAAGCTGTGTTTCAGACTGATTGTTCCGAGGATTTATATAATTCATAGTGCTTTATTTATAGCTTTATTTCAGAGCGATTGTTTTCATAGGAGGCATATAGTATATATTGTTGTTTAAGATATCAAGAAACGTTGTGCTAACTTATTTTTCCAGCGATTTTCCCATTGAGCTACGAGATATAGTACCCATGAAGATCATGAAGATATACGATATAGTTGTCCGATCCGGTAGCTTCTAACATATGTAGAGCCTATATATCTATCTCTAAACTGAGAGTCTAATTTGCATATTAACATACTGTTAAACTTGATCAAGCATTATATAAATTTTATTTTATGTATATACAATTTGAAATCGGATATGTATGCAACATACAATCGCAAAATATTTAAATCCCTTTCACCCGTTTTCCATGCGTTCCTAAATCAAATTCCGTCTACGACCCACGCAACGGAAATGGATTGGTTAAATTGTGTTAACTTTTAACGATTGCGATAAGAACTCGCCAGAGCTGGCTAATAAAACTAATTGATAGAAAGCCAGCCCAGCCCGGGTTAAACGATTCCAGGCCGTGTCTTCTTCTTGTGCTTCAAATCACATCAGAAATGTGATTCAATCAATCCAAACTGAAAGCGACAATAAAACTCAACGAGTGTCAGGCACTACGGCGGGTCCCGGGTTCATTTGCTGCTCGCTCGCCCGATCCTAAGCCAACTCTTTGGTTCTCTGTGTATGTCTCGCTGTCAGTTTGACTGACGTGGGCGTGGCACTTGGCATGCAAATCATGTCAAATGTCACTTTCAACTGCACAACTGCAGCTGCAACCGCACCTCAGTTCTGCTCCGCCCTCCTCTCCCGTCTGTTTCGGATTCTGGTTCTGTTTTTTGTGCTTCTGAATGGAGGCTTGGGCCAGCACAGCTTCCTTCTGTTGCGGAACGGGTTGACCTTCGGCACAGACCTGGTCGTGCATACCCTTTCGTAATCGCATGCAGACAGACCCAAAGAAAGTAACAGCCCGAATACGTGTCTCTGGGGAAGGGCCTGGTGCAGGCGACATTACTCAACACGCCCCCCTGTGGCACGAGTTCGAGTAGAATTGTTTGAGTCGATTTGTTTGGACAGCTGCAGTTGCAGCTACTGTACACACCGTCCCCTGACCATGCCTCACTTTTTGGGTAATATGAGCTTTCATGTATCATTTGTGCTCCATCAAATGTTTGGCTACAGCTCATAAACTGTCTGCATTCGATATGCCTCAAAAAAGAACGAAAATATTAAGAGTATTCACTTACAATAGATAGCTGAGTGAAATTTAATGGGTTTATTTCTCATATAACTGAAAGTATTTGAGATATCCAGCATAAATAGTGAGTAAATGTGACGGGGCACTGAACCTCAAACGACATCCACTGATAGAATATGAAGTTACCCCTAAATCGATCGTATATTAAGTGACAGAATTCTATTGGCATCGCTTACCAAAATTCTACTTAATTGTTCTATTTCGATTGTGCAAAGGGTATTAAACTATGCGAAATGCGTACTTCAAAAGGCAGCAAGCAAAAGCAGCTACTACTTTTTTCCACACAATACGCTTGTGTAAATAGTATTAAATTTACGAGCAGAGCCGAGTTGGCTTCGTAGACATTCGGCTTTTCACGCAGACGCACACATACCTAAAAGCCGAATGCTTGTCGAAGTCACGCTGTTTTGGGAGAGCTCAAGAGAGTAAGTGTGCACAGCATAAGGAAAAGATACATATGCGATGCTTGTATACTCTTGTTTGTTAATGTTGTATGTTGTAAATTTTGTATGTTGATTTATCATTGGATAAAAGATATTTTAATTTATTTTTAAAAAGCAACGATTCGTACTCGTTTTTTAGTGGTTAAGTAATTTACATAACTGAGAACTGAAGGCAGCGTTGGATCTACCAACGAATCTTCGCACATTTTAAGTAAAAGTCTTACGAAAGTTTTTAAGAGATGAGAAGCTGCTATTTATTTTCTCAAAACGTAAGAAAAATTATGAATATTAAATATAATTAATTGTAAATAATTTATAAACAAATCGAAGTTATTATTTATACATTAAACCAGTTAATATTAATTATAAATAATTAGAAATAATTTATAAACATAAAGAAGAAATATCTACAGACTGAGCAACAAACCGGCTTAAAAATACCATAGCACTCGACGTTAGGGTATCTGAACAACAATGTCGGTGGTAAACGGCAACCGGCTGAACGGACTGCGACCCGCTGTTCAGTGTCTTCTTTGTTTGCTGCGGTGCGGAACGTGTTGAGCGCTGAACGCACAGCCGACAAATAGAAAATAATTGTCGCATACAATTTGTTGAGAGTTTTCTTTCGCGCGATTAGAAACGCTTCAAGTCGCGGCTTTACGAAGGTAGTGCGATAAAAATCGTTTGAATTCGGCAAAAATATTGGCCATATAAAACGTTGTTGCGGTTTTTGTTGTTGTTGTAGTTTGGGGCATCTTTTGTTCAAAAGCCACGCGAATTGGGGTTTTTCTGGTGTCTGGCCCGCGCGCAAAACTTGAATTTTTAAGCTGATTCCGCAAAAAAGCAAAGTCAAAACAAAAACCAATAAAAAAGCATTAAAATAAAATCAAGCTAAAAAAATATGCTGATGCGAGCATTGTGCTGAGAGATACAGAGATACAAGTGAAGTGACATGTGAAGTGAATTGAGATACTTTATCTATATTGTCCTGGATTAAATATATTTCGGGTATCTCGATTGCTCCATACAAAAAAACAAAAATACATATATCATGTGCTAAGCCAAGCAGCTACGAACAACTTCAGTTAATCCTCAGCTTAACCAATTCGAAATGCTGGAAAAACAAAGCGCCATTTCAGTGTCCGGCTCCTGCTGCAGCTCCACGGCAACCAATGCGGACCTGGACTACGATGTGCCCGTGTCGCGGCGCATTCACATTAAATCGGTTCGTAGCCATCATCATAGCTCATAAACTAACCGACTTTATGCCCGCGCCAATATCTATGCGATGCATAGGCGCCGATAAAGTCATTGACAACTCATTACCAGCTAAACTGTCTAGGATCGGCCATTTCCATTTCCATTCCCCTAGATATGCCCCCTTGCCGTTCCTCTGACCATTCGTATCGTGGTCGCATCTTTCTGGCCGCCTCCTGGCTTCATTTTGTTGTGACAGCCGTGTTAAACGGCGGTTCGTGTCTGCGTTTGCTCAAGAAATTGTAACGGATCTCTCTTGGCTATCTGAAAAGCACTCGAATTGGACGCGTCTGGAGCCAGGCAGCTGCCACTTGCCAGTTGCCGCTTGCCACTTGCCGCTTGCAACATGGCAGTTTCCGCAATTTTGCATTGGTTATCACCTCCGTCCGAACGTTTTTGATGTGCCAGTTATATTTATTGCCCAGGTGCGATATCTGAGAGTCGTGTGATAACTCTCTAAACAGATGCTAGGCCGTTTCATTTCTTCAAATCAATAACATTTCGACAGTTAACACTTTGAAAACAATGAGTTCATCAGTGCATGTATGTGATGTCATGTATGTGCTTATATTGCCTTTGCTGATACCCTGTTATCACGAGTTTGAGAAGTGATTAGATAGAGTCTCTCGGGTATTTTTTAGTGCGAAAACTTTGCGCAAAGAAAAGCAGGTGAAATGTCTGAAGACATTTCTAGAAGGCAATACGTAAACAATTAATTTAAATTAAAATAATATTAACTTAATTGAAATAATTATAATGTTATTAATAATAACAGTAAAAATAAAAATAAGTGTATCCTATTAATTAAAATATGAAATATATATCAGTATACACTTTTCAAAAATTACTCTATCATTATTATTCGATAATAATCTCTTAATTGAGTGAGAAAAATGTAGTTTCTTTTTATCATTTAAATTCAGACAAATTTGCACATTAAAAGTAAATGTGTACTTGAAAGTTTCTATAATGGAAAATTTCTAAAGCTCAAGCTAACCTTGCAATTTCGCCAAAATTAACCTTGAATATTGTTTTCGATGGCAAACACAGATACCATATACTGCATATATGTTTAATTAGTATCATTCTTAAACAACAACTGGAGCTGCTAAACAAATTTGAGTTTGTTTGCACACAAACTGAAATAAAGTAAATTAGTTTACCCATGAGCACGAGTCGAGTTCTAGCTAGAATTCTGGTGAGAGCTAAAAGCAAATGATGTATCTCCGACACACTCACACTCGCACTCACAGCTCTTGGGTATTCAGTTCCAATTAAATAAAAACAACAACTAATTACAAGCGTCGTCTCTAGAAGCTGACCAGGCGAAGGGGCTGGCCCCAGTGGGCCGGCCCACTATGGCAATACTTGTTTTGGCCTAACAGCCGCTGACACTAAGTACACACCGTAATTAAAGTTGGCCAGGGGCGTTGCGAGAGGGGATGAGGAGGCGCGGCGGGGGAATTGGATAGACTTGCAGCTGCAGCGAGCAGACGCAACGCAGGCGGGCAGGTGAGATTAAAATAAATGTGCTCCAAATGCGCAAAAAGCGAAAAGTAATTGACGCTCCCAAGACCAAAGCCGGTTGCCAAGGCTCTGGCCAAATAGATAGCCAGACTGTGCAGTGGGAAGGGGCAGGGGCATGGACCAACCAGCTTAGATTTCAAAATGCAACAGCGGAAAACATTGAAAGATGGCTCTTTCCGTTTCGCAGTTCCACACATACGCCACAGACGTGTCCAGGACAAGAGACGCAGGCAAAGGGTCTATAGCATGGCGCGCTGACTGCTGGCAATTAATTGTTGCAGCCAGTTCCAGGTCGGACGTGCTACAGCTGTCATCGGGTGCACGCAATTAATGGCACTCGGCCAGCGATAAAATCAGTTATTAATAGTTGTGCACCTTTTTCCCTCTCTCTCTCTCTCTCTCAGTGCAATGTTGATTTCCAGCTAATTTCAACTGATTGAAAAGTCAATTGCTGGCGGCAAGTGAGAAGCTATAAATAAGCGGCAAGGGCATAAATCCTGCCACAATCCACGTGCACACGGGGACCACTCACGTAGCTCGTCCAGAAGTCGTCCATTCGGCCCTTACTTCGGCCCTTTATCAGACGAAGCGTCTTATCGGCCCAAAATTGAATGGCAGCGCTTAGGCGTGACCCGTACGCTGATAAGTCCCAAGGCCTCGCGGCTAACTTATCGCCGGCACAAATTTTTGGTCTGAGCAAATCTAATCGAGCCTTATATGCCGGCACATAAAATTGTAATCGAAAACCCGCTGCCAAGTAGCAGAACCCCAAAAAAAAAGAAATAATGAACAAATTTTGTCTTCGGCATGCCAAAAACAAAATACCCTTTTATGACAATCTTTCCCCAAGAACTCCTTTTAATATGGTAGAAAATTTCGATGCGCTTTTGTGTATATATTCAAGGACCATTGGGAAGCTTGGTTTTTTGTTCAAATAAATTAAAAAATATAAAATAATTTTGTATTTATTTAGTTTTTATGTTTTAATAATTATAGCTATAAAGTTATATGATATAGAAGTCAGTTTCTTCTAAGATTTTATTTATATGAAAGGACCAAGGGAAACTCCAGAAATCGCAAGCTTAATAATTTGTAACTTATACCGTGACAATAGTTGAATACCCTCTGCTAGGGTAGGATAAAATATGTCTGCTTAATATTAATTACGGCCTGTCTGAGGAGGTCTTTCCCGGCGCAGCAAGTGAAAGTCCTGTCAAGAGTTTATCGCGCCGCTCGTTAGACAGATATGCAGACAGACTTTATTTCTCCTGTGGGACTCACTCATTCCTCTTCTTCTTCTTGTTCTCTCAGCTTCGCGCAGTTTGATTAAGTGGCGTCCCATGGTTTCAGGGCACAATTTGACTCGCTGCCTGGCAAGGCATCTGCCTGCCTGCTTCTCCTTCTCTCACTTATTGGGCACTTATTTTTTAGTGCCAAGCGCCTGGAAATTGATTAGAATTAATGTGCGCGTGCGGCGTCAGCATTTTCAATTTGGAAAATTAAGAAAAACCACAAGAAAAAAACATGTCCATAGCTTTGTCAAACTCACGAAATTGAAATTGATTGAACGCGCGGCGTTGAAAGAAAATGTCATGCCTGCAGCTTATAGGCACAAATATATTGATCTATTGATGAAAATATATGACACCATATCAATATTATTGTAAGACCAGCTATTAAATCATTCTTTCAGCACCCAATTCAGCTCCACAATTGTAGAGCAGAAATACAAAAAAATCCATTCTCAAGTAATTGCTGTATTTAAAGTTCGTGTAAATTAACTCGAAGTGAACTTCTACAATAGCAAAAAATTGTTCAAGTGCTTGTAATGGATCGGCTTGCAGTTTAATGGAAAAATATGATCGTGTATAAACAAGAAATAAACAAAGCCAAGTGTCTTAAGCCAATTAGACCTGTTTAAAGTGTGCTGAACTATGGCTTTCACAGATCTTTAACATACTGAACTCTGGCCAAGTTGTTGCCACATTCAAAATATAACTCTCTAATGTTAAGGGTTAGGAATCATAGCAAATAAATTTAAATGCCTTGTGAAAGTCATTTTAATGCTCAAAGAAAAAAACCAAAAACTTTCGCTTAGCTTCAGTTATTTTGCCTTTTATCTTATTGCAATTGGCTGGCAGCTCTGTACGCTGCGTACAGTTGCACCTCGTGCTGTTATCTAACACTGGTTTGCTTTGGGGCAATCTAGTGCGCAGTAGCTGGTACCCTCTTGGCTCCGCCCATGGTCATTTAAGACCTTTTGCTACCATAATTAAGTTATCAATTTGGTTTTCATTTTATTTTTGCATTGAGAGCTGCGTAAACATGTCAATAAAATGGATTGAGAATGCCAAAGCGGGCAGCTCTGTGAGAAATTATGCACTTGAGTTGCGATAATGAGGCGAATACCTGCGTAGAGCCACCTGTTGCTATTGCTGTTGCTGTTTGCCGTTGCCAGTGCTGGCCTTTGAAATCTTTTGCACCTTTTCGCACTCGGTTGGCAGGCCGTCAGGCCAAACGTGCCCAGCCAAGACAAATGTGCCAGCTGATAAGACGACTGTGATAAACGGCTAGAGGACAGGCTGGAGGCAGGTTGGGGCAGGCTGTGACTGGCAAAGGGGGGGCACAGCGCACCATGGGACTGGCCCCTTTTGGCATTTTACACATTTGCTGCATGTTAACATGGCAACGTCAACAACAACAACACACAGCAACAAATTACATGCACGCGAACTTTGCTACTTGTCAAGTTGTTATACCCTGTGTCCACGAAAAGAGGGTATTATTAGATATGGTGCAATTGTAACAGATGGAAACAAAGATCTTCGAGCACTATATTTATACACTCTATATTGTATATGTTGTATATATTTTTGGTCTACAGAGTCGATTTAGCTATCCTATTTCCTATTTACCGCGTAGATCAATATTATTCCATATAATTTATAGCACTTTTTCTTACGATATTAATCTAGGTTTAGATTAGGCCAGCCAGAATATTCAACATTTAAGAAAGGAAAGATAAATGTAAATACCCGAGTTATGAACATTTGCATTTGCCAAAGTGGGCTATGAGAAGAAGAAGCTTAGTTGTGGCATGCGTGTGAGAATGTTTTTGTGTTAAGGCAGCTTGACGCTGAGTGCAGGGTATCTGCCAGTCTGGCACTCTCGACACTTACTTGCTGTAATTGTAGTTGTTTGATTTTTCTAAACGCTTTGTCTTATCAGCGGGTCAAATGTGCCTGCGGTTTTCCCTTTTGTATCTGTCAGATACAAAATGTGCATGTTTGGGATGCATGTATAGTACGTGCCGGCTTATGCGGTATTTATGAAAAACATATTTGAAATACATCAGGTCACGTTCAGGACAACATGAAAGCAGTCCCAGCAGCTGACTCATCGCCATAATTTAAGTTGTTGTTGCTTGCTCTTGTTGCTTGAGTGTAAAGCACACGAGGTGCTTGCAATGCTAATTAGGCAACACCTTCATCGAGCTGGACTGCGGCCACGCCCCAGAGCAGCCATAAGTCATAGACCCAGACGCGACATTGAGTTGTAATTACAATAACAGCAAAAGGGCACAGAGATACAAAGGCGAACATTACGAAACGGCATTGCGAAGCTCAACAATAAATAAACAATTGCAAATTGTTGGCACCAGGTCGACAACGATAAGGTGCACCACATTTCTTATTGGGAAAGCGGACATGTTATGGGCCCAGCAGCGGAAATGTGTCTTACTACAACTTGCACGCTTCTCTCTGCTGTAGATAAGGCCACATATCGGTTCGAGCCACAAAATGAGTAATAAAAACTTGTACAACAGCGGGGTTGGCCAGACGATGTGCAGTCAATTTGCACGCCTTCGGGCCATGTTAATGGGCCCCATATTCATTAGGCTGCAGCTACTTACACTGCACTACAAAGCACAACTGAGGCTCTTCAATATATTTCAGCCTGTGTTGGGTTCATCATTATCATCAGTCAGTTTCTGGACAGTTTAAATGCTGCTGCTGTAGTTTAACTGCACATTACTTACACTGGGCGAAAAAGCATGTTCTTTCTTCTAGTATGAATGGGTGAAGAATTCATATTGTTCTGAGGACTTAACTCTACCTTTCTTTTCTCTAAATGTAGAGCCTAAAAAATGTACACAGCTGGCAGACCTCGAGGGCTTCTCTTGCATCTACATATGTCCATTGTAATCTTTTACTTTATTCACTTTCATGCCAAGGCCCCTCTTCAAACTGACATTCGCGTGGGTCCAAAGTCATAAGCTCTAGTATAAACCATTTGTAATCCATCACAAAACTCCTAATGAATCGTATAAACTGTCGCTTGGGCTATTTCTCGGACCAACTCAACTTAAGGTTCGCTCTACGTGGGTGCCCTTTGGAGCAGGGAGCTAACGATCTTCAAATCTTAGAGAAACTGGTTGGCAGCGCAATAAATTGATGCCACATGACGCAGATAATTTAGTATGAGTCATGCACACATCCGGGGTATTCCATGGCAGCCAATTCTCTTCCACAACAAACTCATGACGTAGCTAGTCGACGAAATAGTTTTTAGACTCGTTTACAAGGTGGAACAAATCTATTGGCTTTTTGCATTGTCTTTCTTGCTCTTCACCTATCTGACATTAGAGATCAAGTCTCTTACAATTCAACAACCTAACAAGTGAGAGAACGCTGGTTCAAATCCAACAAAAATTAATGCATAGATGCCTGATAGCCACTTAAGAGGCTTTGTATATATCAAAAGCTGGCGCCAAATAGATAATTTTCTCAAGTCTCTTAATAAATGTTTTGGTTAAATTCTTTGAAGCACTTATTGAGCTATAAAAGAGTATTGCCCAGTCGGCTATAACCAAAAACAACATTTATTCTTGTTATTGTTAAAGATTGGTTGCTCTTCAATGAATTTCGAGCAACATTTTCAAATAACCAGGAAAATCGAAAATAACTGTTAAGCACCACGATTCGACTCTTAATTTATACAAATAAATCTTTAAAATGGCTTTTTAATTTGTTCGCTTGTGCTATGCATAGATTTTATGGACATTTTTTTCTAGTTTTTATGTTGCCCAAGTCCCTTGCATTGCCTTTGGGGCACTTTGCAACATTTTTTGGGTTTTTGCTGCGACATTTATATTCCCTCGTCGCTGAAAATCATTTATTATTTAATGCTTGTTTGTATGTTCGTTTATCAAATGATTGATCTTTTGTTTATTGGCTTTCAAAAAAACTTTTATGGCGGTTCTGTTGCTGGCGAAATCTGCTAAATGGGGGAATTTCTGTCTTTGTCTGTGCCACAAAAAAAAAAAAAATAAAAATAAAAAAGAATGCAACAGACGATAAAAATCAACTCAAAAATTCATAATGTTTTGGATATGAAATAGCAAAACTTTAGCTACATAAAAATAAAAACTTTACAGACACGCTTTTAAATTGATTTTCTGCAGTTGATTTCATGACCTAAAAAAATTGTGAGGTTTTATTTTATTTTTTTTTTATTTTTTGTTGGTTTGGGGAAGTCATTTAGCAACGCTTTTGTGTGCGTATTTCACTTGAAATTGTTTTTATTTATTTATTTATTATTTTCGCGAAGGTCGACAATACAATTTGTGAAACCGTTTATTTGTTCTTATATATATCAGCCAACAGTTAATTTGAAAGGGGTTTATCCAAAAAAAAAAAAAATAATACTGAAAAATTTCCATCTTAAGTATTGTGACTCATATAACGTGTACACACAAAAATCAACAAACAGGCCCTTAGAATATATAATCAGCCGCATCTGCCAATTTCATAGTAAATTTATTTCCATCGCACGCGCACTATAAAAATAACAATCATTATTCATAAGCGTTTGCTAACTGCAATATTATGTAAGCGACAGTGAGGGATACAATTGCCACCAGACGATCCATCAGGACTAACGCCAGCTGCAGACCAGGGCAACAGCTAGCTTGAAGAAAAAACAAAACGTATGTATATAAGTATGTATAACAAATGGCAATTGGCGGAGATATGCAAATGTGACATATTCGTAGTCTCTATTTAATATACGAGAAACTACAAACTCTAAATCAATATTTATCAATATTAAGGTAGTATAATTTTATAGTCGATATTTATCGATATCAATCATAAAAAATTGTCGAGTAAATTGGTATTTATCGATATCTATATGGTATAAATGTCGAGCCATGCCTATATCATATCCCGTAAAATGATCGATAAATGCCTAAAAATGTATGTTTCCAATTCAATATTTATGGATAGTGTCTCACATAAGTAACGAGCTTTGCCTAAGAAGCCACGTTTTAAAATCGATATTTATCGATATTTATATTTTTTTAATATGTAAAAAAAATCGCAATTATTGAATTTATTGTTACACAAATTATTGTCAAATTTAGTAGAAATTTATCTAAATTTGGTTGACGTCTACTATTTGCTTGCGGTCCATAAGGTTGATTAGTTGATTTGCTTTCCACTCACTTAAACCTTAGATCAGCTAAGCCACAGCTACAATAGCCATTAAGCAAATCAAAGATTCTTCGCAGATTTGTTCAATTGAGCAAAAAACCTGAGGGTCAACTGAAGCAGCCCTCAAGGGGCAACATGCCTGAGGCATGGCCAGTGCGTGCCACTGCCCCAACTGATTACGCTCGAGTCACATTCATTAAAGTTGATTTAAAGCTAAATGGATCAACAGACACTTGCAGTTATTTGCGGCGCAGTCGTTGACATGTGTCCCACTGTCTGTGTGTGCGTGTGTGTGTGTGTGAGTGTGTGTGTGTGTGTGTGGCTGGGCGTGGCACATCGGAAACAGAGTATCTGTTGCACTTTCGCTGACTCGGTTTGCGGCTCAGTGAAGCGTGCGACATGCATCTAGTTCCAGTGTGGGGGAGTGTAGAGCCAAGGAGTCGATGAACAACAACAACTACAACAACAACAGAAACTGATTTTGACAAGTGTCAACGCATTTTAACGTCAAGTTTAACAGTCGGTTAGCTGCTGCTGCTGCTGTCGCTTGACTGAGCAGCTCACGGAACGTGTTTTTTTGCGCTGTGCAATCTTTTTGGCCTGCTTAAAGTTTTATTGTCGCATTTTTTTGCACACGTCTTGACGAAATGTGCCGAAAAGGCCGAGGCTGTCAAGACGTAAACATTTTGTTTATTTTTGCACTCAACAACTGCAACAACAACAACAATAAAACCAGTTCAACGCAACATATGGCGTTTTATATTGTGCAGACAAGTGGACTTAAAAATCAACATATAAATATATCTGACTGGATATAGCTCAAATATTTGCCATACGGCAATTCGTATGTAACCCTTTAAATACCCTTGCAGAGGGTATAACAGTTTTGCTACGAGATTTGTCTCAACACAAAATATATATATTCTTGATCAGCATTAAAAGGCGAGTCGATATCTTTTTCTATTCAAACTAGTTTTTCAATTCTAAAGCTATCCTCTGGATACTTTGCTTAGGTCCTTCTTTTTGTGCATATGTTGACATCGGCCAGATTGAAAGACTTCATCACAAGACTGAAATTCAGTTCATGTATATATCTTGAGCTATGAATAAAATCATATCATATAACTTTATAGATAATTAACTTTTTAAATGGTAAAGTTTGCCTTCTTTCAAGATATCTTCAAAAAACTTAGCACTTATGACCTTAAGTGTTCTGGAAAGCCGTATCAAATCTTAATACGATATCACAAGGCTCCTATGGGAACAACAAAGCGGAATTAAAGCTTTTACCTATATATAAGCCATATGTCTATATCCAAGCCATATATCTACAAGGGTATTTCATGCTCGGCGTACCAAAGATAACAAATATATCTTTTAAAGTTTTTGTCACATTATTTTAACAGATTAAATTCCTGGATTTCATTTAATCAGCCACAAACACTTTAGTCCAAAGGTTGACCACAAAAACAACGAAAAATGACGTGTTTGCTGTACAAAAATAAATAGCGCCTAGTCACAAAAATGATTTCTGCTAATGAAGCCAAAAGTTTAAAGAGAGTAAATAATATATATGTATTTATATTTATATATAAGACAAAGCTGACAGATCGATATTGAGCCAATTGGATTAATTAAAAGCAGATATATATATACTTTATATAAAAAAAAAGAAGAAAAACAAACACAAAAGTTTATCAGTCACGCGATGAGCAAAAACCCTCAAAAATAAATATATACCAAAAACACACAACTTATCAGCGGGGCGGGGGGGTTATCACAAAGTGTTATTGACGATAGCATTTTCTATATACGATTTTGTATACATTTAGCTTGAGATTTTTTTGTTGCTCGTTTTTTTGGCATTTCAACTTTTAGTTTTGTTTGACTTAATGCGGTTAATGGGCTCCTCAAAGTCAAATTGTCATGTCGAGGGGCGACTTAAAGCTCATCACAGCTTAAATACAATTTTTGACAAAGTCGTTGCGGTATTTCTTTTTTTGCATTTTATTTTTATTTTTTTTTTTTGGTTTATTTGCAGCTTTTTGCCAAATTTTTATTTGTACACAGCGTTTTTTCTTTCTCGAGTTTTAAGTGCTCATTAAGACGTCGTCGCCGGCGGCTTCTGTTGTTGGTTTTTTTTTTATTATTATTATTTTTTGTTTTTGGGGGAGTTTTGAGTTTTGTCTATGTGAATTCGGTTATTTATGGACTTTGAATGTGCTCAAGAAATTGCAAAACGTAGCAATTCAACTGGGTAAGGTCATGCACTCGCCATGGAGTTGAGCAGAAACAACAGATCGTATAATGTACAGTGTGTGCTTTATGGACGACGCTTTCTACAAATTCCCCCCAAATTTTGGCTTGGTCTCGACTTTATGGCCCATATGGTGAATAACCTTTCAACGTAGCCAGCCAAGCTGAAATGCCGAAAAAAAAATACAGAAATTGCGCTCAAGAAATAAACAAGAAATATAAAGATTTTTGTTGTTTAATGTTGGCATTGTTTGTCTCTCGGCCGAATCTGCGTACATGCGATTTATGTGGAACTGGAACTCTGGCTTAAAGCTATGCTTATTGTAGCTCTTGTGGCCATACATATGTACGTGCTCTTTTTTTTTTTTTTTAACAATAAAGCGAGGGAGGTCTTTCACTTTAAGCTTGAAGCGCGCCAAATGAAAGGAAACACACACAAAATGGCTCAAAGGCAGAAATTAAGTTTATTAATTTTGTTGTTGTTTGGCAGATTTATGACAGCATTTTACATGCATAATTTGTAAATGCAATTTTAAAAGCTGCTGCACAATATTAATGCAAAAGATGATGTATATGTATTATTGATCAGTTAAAGATTGCACTTTCATTGAGGAAAACGTTTTTTCTAGTTCCAGTTCCAAGCCAAAAGAAATCTATCGAGAGTACTGCAAACTACTCAAAACTCCTTCAAATCTCCTATGAAAATCGAGCTTTTAAAGATTTTCAGTTCAATTTCTCACTCCTGCAATTCCATTGAACAAGTCGAATTTTCTAGCTCCCATCCAAAATTGGAACTGAAAAGTTCCGCTGTAAATCGCGTCAAAAAATGCGCTAAGCAAACCAATTAAAGTCGCGTCAAGCAAACAGAAATCTATCGATATTTGATTTTTGTTTGCTTGTGACAACAACAACAACAACAGAAACTAAAACCACAAGCACCGAGCGGAACTGGAATACCAAACGCCCAACTGTAAATATTTGCCTATACAATTAGCGCTGTGTTAAAAATCTGTGTGAAGAAGAAAGCTAAGCAAACTGCAAGTGGATGACAACCCTGGCAGCTGCAGAGCGATCTCCGAATGTTTCATCTCGCTCGCACTCTCACTTCTCCATGCATCGATTGCATTGTCGTAGGCAAATTAACAAATATTTCTTTAGCTCGCATTTTTGTGCCTATTGTTGTTGTTGTTGTTGCAGTTGTTGTTTGCGGCTTGCGGCTTGTCGATTGTTGTTTGAACAACGCAACGCTCAAGTGTCAGTTGGCAGCCCTGGCCCTCTCCATGCCACATCAATTGCCCATGCACATGAACTTCAAGTGCGCTCATTTTCTTTTGACATTTGAACGGTTTCAGCTTTCGAAATTGAAAAGTAGAATATACAAAACGCGCATATCCCTACCCATAGTTGTTATACCCTGTGCCCAATTGGAAATGGGTAGGAAGGGGTATCACGGTTTTGGGCAAATGTATGTAACAGGCAGAAGAGCTTACGTAATCGATAATTATCGATCTGCAGTTATTGTTTTGTAAGCATAGCTTAAAGCTGATAAGAGCTGGAGCGGATAGTATACACAGATCCACAATTAGAATCCAGTATCATTAAGCGAGTCGAGCATTAAATCAATAATTATCGATTTGCAAATATCGTTCTCAATGCATAGCTTGGAGCTGATAAGAGCTGAATAGATAAAAGAATGAATTATATAATCAAATAGTATACCCAGGTTCAGAATTAGATGCCTGAGAGACTAATGTTCATGGTTGCAGCGTATCTTCTAGTCGGCAGTGCCGACTAGAGCAATCGTACTTGTAGTTGTTGTCAAAACGGGTTCCGAACTCACACAAAACCGAGTTGAAAGTTCAACGACGATTCATCGCGCGTTATTGTAATCGCTGGAGTTTTGTGTGCAAGTGTGTGTGTGTGTGTGGTTTGTGCGCAGCTCATATTAAATGAGCCCAGGAGCAGAGGGTTAAATGAAGCGAAAGGATGGGGGCACAGGGTTTTAGGGAAAGAGGGGGGACCAGCTACAAGTTGTACTAGTGCCCCCCAACTGACAAGAGTGGCTGTCACGGCAGCGGCAACGGCAGCGGCAACGGGAACGACAACGGTGTCGGCTTTGGTTGGAGTTCAAAACGTTCGTTTTGGATTTTTGTTCGATGCGGTGGCGAAATTAAAAGCAACACGCTTAACCCGAGACCGACACACAGATACACACACACACCCATAGATAAACACATGGATATATCGGCTCATTCATTGAAGAAACCTTTGCCCGCCGACCCATACAGTGCACAGTCGTGCGCATTGCTTTAGAAACGATTTAATAAAGGGAAGTTGCATCGTTTAAATGCGTATCTAAGGAATGTGGCAGATGATTATGGAACTGTTGAGGCAACAATGGAAAAGCCCTCACTGTTAATGGTGCATGTATAGCCACAGTAGAGCGGCAGTAATCGGTATTTAAAGTTATGCACTTAGAGAAAGGTTAAGTGTCCGGCTCGGTTTAAGTATTAAAGTTTTGAGTTCGCAGTGAAATTAAACTGAGAGCAACGTCCTGACGCTTTTATGAAGGCAATTTGTGAATATACAAGAATGTGATTAGAACGACTTTTAATTAAAAATAACTTATAATCAACAGAATATTTTTTAATAATAAAAGTTCCGAAATTATTAATTTGAAAAGTAATTTACTTTTTGTACAATTGCAAATGTCTCAGTAAACGACTCAACTACAAAACTTATGATAAGATACATATGTTGGGCGTCTTGTAAAAAGTATTTTTCATTGAATTGATCTAAATAATATTCCACAACATGAGTTATTTATACTTACTACACTCTGTTATAATCTCTGTGTTTCTCTAAGTGTATGTACTTTATTGTTAATGCCCAGTATCATGCAATAAGCACATGCTAGATCTTTAGAGTTGTTTAGCTCAAAACGTTATGAATTCCAAGCCGGTTATGATAGAGTTTAGAATGTCGTTTTAAGTGTAGCACTGCAACTACTGTGCACTGAAACAAATTGCTGTTATTCCCTAAAATCATATAATTATCATATGCTAGCTGTTAAGTGCTTGAAACTTGATAACTCGTATATCCGCAAGCATTCCAACTAATTCAATCAACTCCGTTTCTGCATGGTCTACCCGAACTGTGGGCTGTGCTCCGACAATCGCAGTTGACCTGAAATTCCAGGTAAACTAATGAAGCGCATGGCATGAGCTAAAAGACAAAAAACCAAAAAAAAAAAAAAACAAGAGCTTGCTTTGTTTTAAGCTGCTTTGTTTTTGAGTTTGCCCAAAATCCGTTTTGCACTTTGTGCAATTTTTTTTGCCCAGCAAAAAGCGATTTATTTATGCCATAAAAAACCGAAAACACAAAAAAATGCTACCTGTAGAAACCGCAGACGAGTTCTTATGAATGATGTTTTGCTTTAGTCCAAGATCGAGTTGGTTTTAATGTTAAAGTTGGAGTTAAAGTTAAAGTCAATGTCGGGGTCGGTCAGTCGCTGGTCAAGCTTCACGTCTTTGAAATTCCATTGAAATTCGGGGCTGGTTCTCGATGTTTTCTTTTTTTTTTTTGTTGCGGCTTCTTAGAAGTTTTGGCCGCAAGCCTTGCATGCAGTTCATTATGGTCATTATACATCCGAAATCTCAGCACACGGCATAAAAATTGCTTAATTCTGATAAGACACACAAAATATAAGATATAACTGAAAATGATTTTAATTGTTTGTTGCATTCTCCGTTTTGCTTGATTTATTTGCAGAAACTTTATGCTAGAGCCATTTATGATAATCAAGCCGACGATCCGGACGAGCTGCCCTTCAAGAAGGGCGACATCCTCACAGTCATCGAACAGAACACCGAAGGCATCGAGGGCTGGTGGCTCTGCTCGCTGCGCAACCGACAGGTGAGTTGCTTAGATAAGAACTGGGCTCCAACTGGGAGCTGCCCTGCAGAGGGCATCTCGCTGTGCACTGAGAGAAAGCAGTACGAGAATGAGAATTTAATTAATAAATTATAGCAACGATTAAGCGTGCTCTAGTCGGGAATGAACGTGAACCTTCTTCTGCTTGATCTTTTTATGCTATTCCAGAGGATGGTTGTCAAATTTGCTGACACTAGCTTTTAATACTGAAGAGGTTTGCTCAATTAACAGAATTTCGATATCGATTTATATCGATTGCTTAGAGACGTGGTGAGTTATCGATGACTTTGATTGATAACGAGCTCTACTAAGGGGATCTACATCTTAGGAGCATCTCGACTTAGCTATTGCAAATATATGCACCTCAAGAGATGCTTTCTTCTCCTTATTCCATCTCTCTTAATCCTTTTTTACTCATTTTCAATGGATTCAGAGTATATCAATAGGATGTTATATTATTTACCAAAGTATTAAACAAGTTCTTGTAATTCGAATTTCTCGCTCAGGCTCAAACATTTCTATACTCAGCAAATTTTAACAGCATTTTTCTTGATTTAACTACAAGATTCGTGTTATTTTCTTCGAGTGCACGTCCATTAAAGCCCTAAAGGGCAACGCCTTTGCGAGCTGTTTTGGCCGCGTATTTGTTTTGTTTGCTCCTTCTTCGGGTTTCTGTGCTCCGCTCCTAATTGCCAAATGGCTGCACAGCCACGCCCCATTTCAGCTGTGCATCTGTAATTAAACAATCGAGGCATTTGCATAAGTTCTACCGCCCTTTCCAATTATTTTGCATTCCATTTGGTAATAAAAAAAAAAACAAACCTAATTTGAATTTATAATTTAATTTTGTAATACTCCGCCGTTGAGTAAAGAGTCTGGACAGATCCCAGGCCTCGTTATGTTCATGATTCATCAACATCATCTCGGGGCACGTGGCCGCCACCCGCCGCATGCGGGGCACGCCGGTTGCATATAAATTTCACATTTGGCACTTTAATTGTGTCCGCAGCTGTAATAATAATCCACATAATGCCGCGGCGAGCATTATGAGCGATTACCACAGTGCATACAACATTATTTGGACATGCTCAAAGCTGGCCCATGCTGGTCCAGAAATCCCTGGAGCGGGGGTGAGCTGCAGATCGAGGGGTGTGAAATATGAAAAGAGGTCGATGTTGTTAGTTTGATTGCGCACAACAAAGTGGAATGAAATGTTTCACAGTTTGTTAAGCTTGTTCAACAAAAATAATATCAATTAATTGGGCTGAAAGCATGAAAATATTCGGAAAAGTGGGCAAACAAACGCTTCGAAGCATGCTCTGCATGTTGATTAACTTTTTATTATTTGTGCTGGAATTTGAAAAAAAAAATATTTTAATATATTCAAAACAATGCCAAGAATTTGGGAAGAATTTTGTTCTAAGAAGATTTCGTAGAAATATTTTATAAATAATAAAAAGCTTTACAAAGGTTTACGTGCGCTTTTTTTTAAAGTTTATTGTCATTAAGCCTAAAATATTTATACAAGAGATTTCACTTGTTACTTTTTTAATGTTCACTTTTATTTTCTCAATTTGACATTTTATCAATTTATATTGAACAAATGAAGTGAACTGCAGATGTGTTTCATTTTCGAATAATTGTAAATTATAATTACAATATTAGTAATAATTTTCATAATCGAATGATAGAACGCGGGTTTTTGCATAATATTAAAAATTGTTTCGGTTGTGGTTGGATAAGTTTTATTTATTTATTGAAATACATAGATGCTGGTAATAAAGTAAACGCGAGACCGACCAACCGCAATCGATGCTTAATAATTAATTTTTCAGATAACAGAAATCTATAAAAATTTAATTTCTGGTATTTCTCTACACTAATTTCATAGATTACCCTGCTTCAACTTAATAACTGTATTTCCTCTATTGTTTGGCAAAAAATCTGTGATCTCTTAATGTTCACATGTTCAAAATACGCAACCTTGAAGCTCTGCCCCGATTAGACCCAACCCAACTACAAAACTTATAAATGGCACTCCGAAAGTTTCCCCCCAACACCCGTTGTCTAAATTAAAAACTGATCAACGGGCAAAGCTTAAAAACATTTTTGCACGTCGCTGGCAAAATTGCAGCTCCGAACATATTTTTAATTAACAACTCAATTGGCCGGGCTCAGCATTCAGCACTCAGCACTCACTCAAACACTCACGAGCACTCATGAATACACTCATGCGGTGATAGGCTGGCGGTGTCTGTCTGTTGGTGTCAAAACACATATCAAAATGGAAATCAAAATCGCTTTAGATGGCCATAGACACATGCATAGCTGCAGATACACAGATACACAGATACATAGATACAGATACTCAGATACTCGGTGTCGGCCAATTGTCGTTAATTAAAAAGTAGCCGCACTTTTTAATGGAAACAATTAACCCAAAAACGGCCAATTGAGTGGCGACAGCGGCAACAACAATGTTTTTCATACATAAATTTAAAATAAAATGAAAAAAAAAAACTAAAAAATTTAAAAATGTTTTCAACAAAAAAAAAATGTAGCATAAATTATTCAGCACTTGCTAAAAAAAATAAAGAAACGGGGCGCAATTTTCGTTGTTTACGGCTAAAATAAAATTGAAATAAGCTGCAACACATGTTGACAAGATTTTTTCATACCTCTTTGAAGCTGGCAATGGAAACTCAGTTCGTATATCACATCAAAAAGTCTCACACAGATGTCAGGAAAATTGACAAAAGATCGGCGGCAAAAGAAATAAACTGCACTCGATTTTAAGTCAGCTTGACAGCCAATTAAAAAATTGTAATTTATTTTATGCTTTTTTATATGTTTTATTTCTATATATATATTATTTATTAATTAAGAATGCACTCGGCATTCAGTTAATAAAAAAACAATCGAAATCAATTGGACTCAATGAGTGGCAGCCATGAATTTCGACTGATAGCCCAGTTCACTCGGGAAATATTTAAGCATGTTGTACTCAATTCGCAGCAAAATCGAGTTAAGGTCGAAATTTACAAAGTTCTGATTTAAAGCCCGAAATTATAAACTTAATCTAAGAAATTTGTCTTGTAGTTAATATTTTCTGCTTAATTTTAATTTAACATGAAGACCCAATTGAAACCAATTTAGAGATTAAGTTAACTATTATTTTAAAGATCAAATCTATTTTTTAAATGACTTTGCAATAATTATTAAAATTCGCTTGCTTTTATTTTTGCATAGTTCTAAAACCTTGTTTTATTTTTGGTCTATTTACAGGGTCTTTGCCCCGGCAACCGGTTACGCATCTTGAACTCGTACGATTCGGGCTGTTTCTCACCATCGCCGGCCAGTTCGCCAATACCCTCGCTGGCGGCCAGTACGGCCACTTTGAACAGTTCCATCTGCTCGGCGGAGATCTATGAGAACGGTTCCATCATCAGCGCATCGGGTGCATCTGGCAGCAATGCGGACAGCCAATCCACAGGCTCAACCTCATCCAACGGCCAGGGCCGCGGTGCACGCAGATCGTGGCATGTCTCGCCGAACAAGGTAGGTTAAACGCAGTTTCTGTTTTTTTTTTTTTTTAATTTTGTTATTTTTTAATTTAACGCTTCGTCTGCGTTTCCTTAATGGCAACCAACTCCCTCGAGACGCCCCTGGGGCTGCTCCTAATTGATATCATTTCATTTAGTTTTCATTTAATTTGATTTTACTGATGCCCTTCGAGAGGGTAGCTAAGCTTTGTCATAAAATGTGCAACGCAGAGTAGGAGATGTGTTCGATCGGATATGGAAATTGACCAGATCGGTATACTATATCATATAGCTAAAATTGGAACGAACGCGCGGTCTAAAGCTAAGTTCTTCCATTTCGAATTCTTTGTATTCTTAAATATCATAACGAAACTGGATTTTAATGCTCTTCCTTTATTCGAACTAAATCATATCAACATTGGACTATTATATCAAATCAATAGGTAGAATCGGTCGAAAAATAAGTCTTAGTAAGAAAAAATGGTTTGATTTTCGCGATATCTTGCCCAAACTCAGCAAAAAAAACAAGCTTTATTGTGCTCGTCACATAACTTAAAAATCGTAAGCAATATATGTAGATATTCGATGCAAAGGGTATCTACTCTTCGGTTTGTCGAAGTTAACTTTCTTTTCCTGTTTTTTGCTGTTTCTTTTTTTGGTTTTTTGGCATTTCTGGCATCGTCTGGCATATTTATTTTTGGCTTGTTCGTCTTTGGGTCGTGGCTACTGCACTTTTTTAATTTTGTATTTTTTTTTTCTGAATTATGATATCCGTCTGGAAAGTGAAAGAAAGTAATTTCTCGAGTCCGCCGGTTTTCCATCATTATGGCCCGGCCATCGTTCACTCTGCACGTCAATTGCGTGTCGTAATTGTGCAATTAATAAGAGCCAAGTGGAGAGTCGGCAGGAGATTCCAGTGGATGCTGCGGCTGAAACTGAGGCTGGGGCTGGGGCTGGGGCTGATGCACTGCATCGCCGCCAGCTGCAGGCTGCGTGTGCGCATGTCCAACGGGTTTCCGTTTTTCCTACTTTTTTTTTGGCCTGTCTTTGCATATGGCTCGTAATTTGCCAATTTGTCAGCTGGACATGCGTTTTATTTGCATTTCAGTTGATCATCTGCTCCATGGACTAGTCTCACTCCCCTTGATTTGCGAAATCGATGTCCGTAATTAAAGGAAACGAATAATTTGCACTTGGCCAGACAGCTGGCATTTGTTGCAAAAACATGAAACTCTATATGCCAATAACTGAAGCAGCTAGCTCAAGTTTCATGTTGACTTTAACCAAAACGAATTTGGGATGCTCTAAGAAAGGCTTTAAATGGGTATGAGTTAGAGAACGGATCTTAAGCCGCAGCAGAACAAGCTGAATCTAAGCCTTAATTGAACCCTATTGAAAAATATTGTTTTAATATTTGTGATGCTTAAAAATATATTTAATTACGCAAATCTACAAGTCATTTTTTGGCTCCATGGATGTGAAAAGCGGGTTTAGTCATTGATTCCAACCGTGAAGCGAACCACTTAACATTTTTGTCGGGTTTGCAGCCATATCTCCAACACATCATCGTGTTGCTTGACCCACTCAATGGACAATTACCCATGGCAATTGTTTTGTTCAGGCCTTTCAATTTCATTTGGCAATCCGTGTCAGTGCACTCCTCCTCCACCACCATCACCTCCGCCTCCTCCTCCTCCATCAGCTCCTCCTCCAGCACTTTGGACCTTGCATAACCGCATTCATAATTGTCCATTATCATTAGCACCACATGCAATGGAGGCGTTCCAGCTTTGAACTTTGCCATCTGTGTGGATGGTTTTTCTTTTATATTTTTTATTATTTTTATGTTTTGTATAATCTATGGGTCTGTTGGTCTGTTGGTCTCTCAGACTTTCGCTTTTCCTCGCACTTGGCGCAGCAAATCAAATAAAATAAACTACAAATTATAGAGTCTCGTAAACATTTCCTCGCATTATCGGCAGCTATCAATCTTTTTGCAGCCAAGTGAAACCATAAATTCAAATTTCAAATAAACGCTGCGCCAGAAGGAGAAGCGACCACGCCTCCTCCACCTCCCCCTCATCCACCCATCAGTCATTTGATTTGTTGTCTGTCCATCGGTTTTGAGTCCAATCAACAAAAGCTGCAACTGCAAATTGCAATGGATTTTGTTGCCACTGGCGCAGTGGAAGATTGCGTTGATGCCTGGTGAAACCTTTCTATGACGGAGACGAGACCTCGACATTTCCACAGCGAAATGCACCGCTGGCTGTGTGTGGCTACGAGGGGGGTGAGCTGGAGGAGTCTGAAGTGGTAGCTGTAAAAAATTAAATGCCGCTTTTGTTCAATTTGACTTGTCTATGCTGTTAAGTTTTATTGATTCGGCCACAAGTAACACAAGGAAAATCGCACGTCAAATTGAAAAGTTCCCCTCGAAAGCGTCAAAAACTTAACGCAGCTGACACTGGCCGGGGCAACGGCAGGAGGGGGGAGGAAGAGTAACTTCACTCTCAACTCTCACACTTGACTTGGGACCCAGCCAAGTTGGCTAGCCACCAAAACCTGAGTGCCGCCAACAGGTGGAAACGAGTTAAACAATTTCTCAAGTGCCGTCTAAGCCGTCTTTAGCTTTGTGTTCCGAGTGCCACATATCATGTGCGTATCAGCTGCATTCCCCAAACTTAATTGAGAACGGAAATGTCTTGAACTGAATTGTTGCGCAACATTGTTGGGCAGCCCAAATGCTGCAAGTGTCTGCCGCGAGGCCAGCCCACGTTCCACAACAAATCTATTCGCCAGCCGGCCAGATAAGCTGAGTATGTGTCGATTCTTCAAAAGTCGAATCTTGAATACCCTTAGACAAGGCTATAAACCTAGCTGCTAACTTCCTTAGTACTCACATAAGAAACTTTAAAATTTGTGCTTAATTCAAGTGCAAATGATTTAAAATCCACACAAAATTTCTTTAACTGAGAATGAGAATTCTTTACTGCCAGACTCAAAAATTATAATTGAGTATTATCTGACATAGTTAGTATTTTCATTTAAATCGTTTATCGCTTATTTTATGTTTGAAATTTCTAGTTTTAAAAATGTTTCACTTAGTTCAATGTTTTCTTTCCATTACTTTCAGTTCTGATTTAAAAGATTTGATTGGAAGTAAAATTTAATCAACTATTTATAAAGAATAAACTGATTATAATTTATGGCTATGGCCAAAATATAAACCCTAACACATTATTATAATCAATACAAACAAAATTTATAATATTGTGCGGATGCCTGTTTCTAGTCTCGTCAACAAAATAAGTAAAACCACATAAATATTTACGTCTCATTGTCGGCCTGACCAAAAATAAATCCCAGCGGGGACAGTGGCCAAATCCGAGACGGCAACTGAGAGACCGAGAGACTGAAGCAGCCAAGCGGACGGCTCCACCGTTAGGCAGCGGCCAAGATTGTGACAATTTCGAGTTCCTTGAGCCCACATAAGAGTCTGAAAGACCAAGACTCCACCAAGCGTGGTCACGCACTGCCCATAAAACTGCGTCCGCGTCCGCGTCTGTGTCTGCCGCTGAGTCCGCGAGTCCAAGTCCAAGTCAAGTTGCCGAATGGCCAACAGCAGCCAACTGCATCAAGATTTATGGCAATGTGGTCAGCTCTCTGGCTGGAGCTGAGACTCTGTTTGCTGCTGCTGGTGCTGGAGCATTTCCAAAAAGAGTTTTCGAGTTTGTGTGTGAGGAAAACATGTCATTTTTATTTCAATGACCAAAAATGGACACAAAATGCCAGCCAGAAGCAAATGCGACAACAATAACTCTTCATTGTTGTTGTTGTTGTTGTTGTCTTTGGCTCTGCCGAGATTTGTGCATGACCAAAGTTAGACGAACTTATAAAGAAGAGAAGAGCTCTGCCCCTTAAGGCAAGGCCTGGCCCCGCTCCGAGGAGGAGGAGGAGGAGGATGAAGCCAATGCGAATGCGGATTTCTTTGCCATCTGAATGTTGTGAAATCGCCTGCGCTCCAAATATATATAAATACACACAATGTGTGTATATATGGCAAGGTCGCAAGTGCCAATCCTAGGGATTAACGGTTCCAGTTCAACCTAATGATCAGCTCTGGACCTCAATAAATAGCCATTAATTAAGTTTTTCAAAGGCAAGCACTTGAAATTTGCGGCACTGATTGAGGCAAGATCTCAGCATGACGCCACAGAAAAATAAAAGCAAGTAAGAGTGCTTTTGTCGGGAGTGTGCGACTATTAGATACTCTGCTTCATTGAGAGTACAAGAACAAGGCAGACAAATGAGCAAAGAACAGGGATAGATCGATTTCACTGTTGATGCTGTTCAAGAATATATATATATATATATATATATACTTTATAAGCTTCTGCCTGTGTGACAGCTTAACAGTCTCTGAAACACCCTCTACTCAATAGGTACAGGGTATCATTTAAAGATACAGCCTGCAGGCATTTTAGCTACTCACTCCAACGCAGTTCCTCTCTCCGGCCTCTCTTCAATAGCCACCAGCTTAAATTTACTTAACAACAATTTGCATATTTGTACAAATGTTTTTTTGTTCTTGTATTTGGTACGTGAGAAAATGTTGAAATTTTGTCAAAGAACTGTCCATGCCCCTTCTCCAATATGTTTGTGTGCGTGTGCGTGCAGGTGTGGAAGGTGTGAGAGCAGCATTGAAATGCATCAAATGAGCTGCAAAGATACACATCTTGTGCGGCTACCGTGCTCTGTGCTCCATGGAATTTAAACAGGGCCATAAAAAACAAGCATAGAATGTTGTGACAGTCGAAAAGATTTGAAAGATTCTCGCACAGAAGCAACAATCCTGCCATAAAAAAACAAAAAAAAACAAAATGTAAAAAACGAAAAAGAAACGTTTGCGATCGTGCTGTGAATTTCAACTTTCAACTATCAAAATCCAATTAAAAATGGCCGAAAGCCAAAGAAAGACAGAACTCAACTAACAAACCGAGCTGTTGCCAATTTAATAATGCTGCGCCCCCTGGCGGCCATTTTAATGGCCCATTTCGCCACATGGGCGGGACGGTGGGCGAGGGGTGTGGCAGGTGGTGAGACCCATTAAAAAGATGCCCCAAATATGTCATAAACATACATTTCTGATCTATGGGAACAACAGTCGCTTTCCATAGCACCAATCGAGGCCAGACAAACAATAACAGCATAAAAACAAAAAACAAATGGAAAAGACACGCAAAATTGCCTGGAAAAATCAGCATGAAAAATCAAAGAAAAGTGACCTCCTTGAAGCTAGGCCGCATCGCCAATCCCGCTGTGCTGACCCATATCATAAAAACTAGATTCAGGCCGAGCCCAAAAGAAACGCTGTGCACCGAGTCTCAGGTTACCCAATGGCTCCTTTTGTATACCCTTGCAGAGAGTATTGTTATTTAGGCATGAATTATGTAACGCACAGGAGGAGATAATGCCAGCGTGCATATCTATTATTCCTGAACGGTGTTAACATTCGAGTCGATATATGATCACCTATCCGACTGTCTGTTTGGAAACTAGTCTCTCCGTTTTGATACTATCGTTATCTGCCATATCGGACCACTATATCATAAAGTTTTTATAGGAAAGAACAGACACAAGAGTAAGTTTGTGTATAAAATATGTGTTTGTTTCTCAAAATATTCCAACCAAGTCCTATCGGACTTCTATATGTACATCTCTATATGGAATCGGGGGAAAATGACTTTTTGTAGGAATACCTTTTCTATATTACAATTCATTTTGAACAAACTCAGCTAATATGAGCTTCTCTATTCTTCTCATCTATACGCCAAGCCCTTAGTCATATGTCTAGAAGAGCATTTAATCTTCGGCTTGCCGAAATTAGTCTTTCTTTCTTGTCTTGACTTCTAAATGAAGTTCAGCTGCCCTGATTTATCCCAGTTGATAAGAGCCTCCTTTTAGTGCCGTTTTTGTGTTGCAGCTGTTTTAAGGTTCGACTTTTATATATGTGAGTATCCTTTTGAGGCTGCATATTTGTTGTTGGCGAATTGTGACTCGTGTTACGCGTCAACTGACACTTCGAAAAAGGACTCGAACGGACTTGAGAACGAAGGGCAACTGCCGCCAAAGTGGATGCACTTCAGGTAGCCGCCCAAGGGTTGCCCCTGTCCCTACCTTAGGGGTTGGCTTTTACGGTTTACCTAATTGCGAATCGATTCAATATGCTGCCTATTTGTTTTTTTTTTCGGCGGTAGGCGTGGCAGCTTGGTGCGTGCTCATTATAAACAGGGTAGCTGCGGCTATTGATGAATTTGGCATATGGCTGTAATAATATTTCATCAATCGAGCAGATGGCCCAGTCATGCCGCGGCATATTAGAAATAAGTAAATAATATTAAGGTTCTGTTCTTTATGCATTCTGTGGCATCAGCATATTGCTTGATAATTTCTTTTTTATTGTTAATACCCTACTTAATATCCGCCCATTGACTGCAGAATTATGCTCTTTCCAAGTTTCCCTCCTCTTCCCATTGCATTTTTATGCGATTTCCCAATATTTGGTTTATTGTTTAGCTCAGGCTCAGGTTCATTTTACCTGGACACTGAACGGCTTTGAGCAGCAGCCGCTAAATATCCCAGTATTTTTGTGCGCATGCTCTAAACAGTTCCCCGTATTTTTCTGACAAGCTGCATTATTTGCAATTTCGTTTCGAGTCCAATACACAGTCAAGTTTTTCCCATTGAACAGTGAAGTTTTCTTCAGCTCAACTTTTCATTTTGTCTGCCTGATTTTTCTTTCTTCATTAATTGGCATTAATTGATAACAAAATGTGATAGTTGCTTGGGACTAACTACAGCCAGACAGACAGGTGTGCGCCATACTCGTGCTCGGCTATTTCGCTTTTCATTCATAAAATGCGAAATAGGTCCTATAACAACAATTGTGAAAATCGATACAAGTCACGCATAGTAAAGGGCGGAGTTTCACGAGCTTACCTAGCCACGGCAACGACAGCTATAGACAAAAATATATATAAAATGGGAATTACCACTAAAATTTCAGTTAATATTACAATTGAAATTTTAAACTAAAAGAACTGAGAAACCAATTAAACGTTTTTTTAATAATATAAATTAAATCAAATTAAAAAATGTCCGATAAATAAAGAAACTATTAAAATTATTATTGCAAAATATTAAAAATATGTCCGATGATTAACAATAAATGTAATAATAGTTCCTCTTCCGTTTTCTCGGAAATTTTAACCCTAAAATTTGTGCTCTGTATGAAGATTTACCTATGTAATTGTTATATATATCATATCTGGTTGCCTCATAATGAAAAAGTTCACAAGAAGACTTCGCATGTAAAATTTAAAATATATATATTTATTTGAATGGGTCGTCGAACTGGACCGTATTTGTTTTTGTGCCAAGCCCAAGCCCTAAATCCAAGCCAATAGGCTACCCACTCGAAGTACTTCTCTAATTCGCTTCTCTCTTCTCCAATTGCAGGTCATAACGCCGCAGCGGCACGGGGATGTGTACATCTACAACAGCTCGCCGGGAACATTGTGTGGAGCGCCGCGTTCACCGCATCCTCAGCAGATTTACGGCAACCAAAGCATCTATCAGAACCTTGGCATGATGATGGGCACACCGAATGGCAATGGCAATGGTAACGGGAGCGAGTTCGAGACCTACGACATACCCAAGCCGGCGACGCCCGTGCCCCTCAACTATGATTGTCCGGGCAGGCAGGGCGTGCGAACGCCCACAACGGGCTCAGCGCTGGGCGCCCGATTCGATTCGCTCAAGAGCGTCGGCGCTTCCATGTCCATTGAGGAGGAGTCCTACGATGTGCCACGGCCACTGCTGCAACAGCAGCAGCAGCAGCAGCAGCAGCAACACACGCTGACACCCAGCAGTTCGGCATCCTCGCTGCTGACCAGCGACAGCCTGTCGCTGAGCTTCTCCAGCTCCAATCGCAGCTCGCTGGCCAACATGCCGGACTATGATATACCGCGCCGTAATCCTTTGCCCGTGCGGCCACATCAGCGGCCGCATGCCGCCAGCTACGACTTTCCGCTGCTGCCGCCGCTCCAGGAGCAGGATCAGCAGCAGCAGCAGCGCATGTCAACCCACCAGCCCACCAATGGCAGCCAAGCGCTGAGCAGCACCAAGGAGCTGCCGCTGGAGCTGAACTCGGCGCTGGAAACGCTGGCCAAACTGCAGTCGCAGACGACGCAGGCCATAACGCGGCTGCTCAGCTTTGTGGTGCCGCATTGGCGCACCCGAGCACAGCTGGAGCCGCACATTATGGAACTGCGGCTGGCTGCGCTGCGTCTGCGCACCGCGCTGCACGATCTGGCCGAGTTTGGCGAGGGTGCGCTGGGCAATGCGCAGCGTTCCGAAGACAGGAATTTGGCCCTCAAGCTGCGGCCGTTGGTGCGTGCCCTGCGCGATGCAAACAAGCTCATCCGGGACTCCTCCGAGGCGTTGGATGCACAGGGCGGCGGCTGGTCCGTTGAGCAGTTGGCGCGCAGCGATGAGAAGCACGGCTGCCGGCCACCCGATAGTCTGGATCAGCTGATGGCCTGCGCCCAGACACTCACCGAGGATGTGCGTTCCACGACCAGCTTCATTCAGGGCAATGCCTCGCTGCTGTTCAAGCGCCAGCTGCCCGCAGAGCAGGCCGGCTCACAGAATGGCAGCAGTCGCGCCAGCGCCGAGTGGCTGGAGGACTACGACTATGTGGCCTTCGAGTCCAAGGATGCGGCTGCCAAAAAGAATCAGGCTCTGCGGGATGCCATACCTGCCGGCCTCAAGACCCAGTTCGATTGTGCGCTCAAGATTGCCGAGTGCACGGCCATGGGCACGCCGGTGCCCACGGCGGTGCCCACAACGCCCACAGCTGCGCCCAACAAGTCGCCGGAGATGACGGACAAGGACAAGAAGGTGGTGCGCTACTATGCCCAGCAGATCACCACGCATATGGGCAATCTGCTGCAGGCGATCGATTCGTTCCTGGAGACGGTGGAGAAGAATCAGCCGCCGAAGTTTTTCATCGCCTACGGCAAGTTTGTTGTGGTCAGCGCACATAATCTGGTTAGCATTGGTGACGATGTGCATCGCAATATCTCCAAGGAGGCGTTGCGCGAGAAGATCCTGCATTGCACCAATGCACTCTCCGATGCGCTCAAGACCTGCGTGCTCAAGTCCAAGAAGGCGGCGGCACATTTCCCCAGCGGCAGTGCCGTCCAAGAAATGGTCGACTCCGTGGTGCACATCAATAATCTGGCGCGTGATCTCAAGACGGTGATGCTGCAGGCCGTTAAATTGTCCGCCGGAGATGGCGCCTGAATTGATAGCTGTGCCTTGAGGCGACGGTCCTAAGCAGACAGTATTTCGTAGGCTTCCAAGGTCTTCCAGGCAGGCAGCTGGCAATGTTCCTTACTCTGGTAACCACGCTTTGACTATGCAATAAACCCAACAGCATCCCCGCACGCATCGATCCTCGAGATATATATAGATATATATATAGATATGAATACATATATCATTTGCATTGTGATATTTTGGAACAAACATCAGAAAAATGCACATCCCCCGATATCATATATATATGTGTACATGGATCACGCATATGTATATATATTTTGCGATAAATATGCATAATAATTACGATTACGATTACGAATACGATAACGATTACATTTAGCGTATATTTATTGTTTTTGAAGTTAAGTCTCTGTAAATAGCACTCCTTAATATTTAAATCTAGGTTTCCTTTTGTACATTTCTATTTCAAAATGCGGCACACGCAAAATTATGTTGTATCAGTAAAGCATTTCAGCAGATAATATTATGTATGTAGTATATCATAGAAATAGCTTTAACGCTTCGTATACCCATAACTAATAATAATACGCAAACCTAGCATGTAGCCGAAAAACATACATATATACACATACATAGTCAAAATCTGTAAGATTTGCAAAAAACATTTTCGTTTGCGCAAGGCAATAGTCAGCAATATACAAGAAAAATAATAATTAGCCATACCATACTGTTCGTAACAAATAAATATTATTACGCGATTTAACTTAAGCGCAGACTATAAATGAATAGTAATAAAAATAATATATATTAAATAATTGTCACTTGTTGCAAACTGATTAAGATTATTGTAAGTTCTTCCCGGTATTTAAATTTTAACAATATTTTAACGGTAGCCACGTGTACGATAAGTAACGCTAACGTTCGATAATATATACATCAACATTGCGTGTAAATATCGATAACACAATGTGAACTTCAAAAATGGATCAAGAAGTTTGACCAAATCAATTTGGCGGTGTCTGACGGAAACTTACAATATACAATCCAGTGCTCTTTATTCAATTCACAATCTATACAAGATCTGTTGTGGCGGCTAACAATTGATGTCTTATCTTCTTTTCTGGTGAGTAGCACATTTATTGGCGCCAAACTCTGTAAATTCGATATTTCATAGCTCTGGTCAATGATCAAGTGGTTGCAATTAACATCCGGCACGGATATCAAGATAAAACTATCTTTTTAGTCCGAGGGAATGACCATACACGACATATTTAAGTAGACACAATGCGGCCTGAAAATATGCTAAAAGAGAGCCCTCTGTGCCATGTAAAACAAACAAATGTTGTATATATAAAACCATAAAATGGATTGTACTTTATTGATCAATCAATCTCAATCTGTGGAAATCAAAAGTATAAAAACATCGACGTACGACTAATGGTATGTTTAATTCTTAATTTTTAAAAAATAACCAGAAAAAAAAACAAGTGCGGTAGTCTGCAAAGGCAATTCATTATTTTTAATTAATTAATTCGCATTCGGTTCTCCGCCATTTAATTCAAATTTTGTTTTAAATATAGCGGCTTGATGAGTATCGATAGCTTTCGACAATAAGCAGGCCAGTGTTGCCCTGAACCTATCGATAGTTTTTTAATTCATCGCGTCACTTGAGCACGTCGTTTTCGTCGTGCTCGCTGCGCAGTTGGAAACTTGTTTGCCAAAACATAATAATAAATAGATAAAATATAAAAAATATTGTGCTAATTTGGCAGACTTACTAAATTGAAATTACCATTTTGAGCAAAACATTTGAATGGGCTGCTTAACATTTGGCGGCAAGCAAGAACTTCTTCATCTTCTGTTTTTGCCATTAACATATTTAGTTGCGCAAAGGGCTCTATAAACTGTTGATTACAGTTTTGCTCAAAGTTAAGGAACAAACGCGCAGCTCTAAATCATGTTGCAATGCGTCTGTTGCAAATGTGGAGCGCTGGATTGCAACGCCAATTCGACTTTGTGCCTCGCCTTCGCGGGAGCCCATCAGGATCATTGCTTTTGTTGTGCGCAGCCACCTCGCATGAAATGCATTCACTGCAATATGTGGCGTGAGCTGTCGCCCATGGAGGCACACGGGCCCTGTGTTGGTGGCTCTTTGCATGTATTTGTCTATTCGGAGCCCTGGCCGCCGTTCCCCGACAATACACCATTATCGCCGCTGCGCGCTATGACTAGCACAGACGGCGGTACGGAGCAAATATACCGGGCTCCTGACTCACCAGCACAGTCAAAGGCAAGCCTCAACGACATTGAGCACGTACCATATTCGGTTACAGAAGACAACGTCAACATCAACAGTCCGGTGTCTATCATAGATCTGGCCGACGATGATCAAGAGGGGCAGCAGGAAGCGGATACAATGTCCGATGTGGACATCAAGCCAAAGCTGTCGGTGAAATGCGATTGGGTTAACATAAACGATATACTGAAGTGGACAAATTGCACTCGCTGTGGCTTGGTGCGCATCCAAAAGAGAGGCTGGCTGCGGCATGTGCAGTCGTGCGCCCAAGATCCGAAGTACAAATCAAATAAATTGTTTATACACCTGCACACAAAGGCCTGGTGCGGCATGCTGGTGCGAGATATTTACTGGGACAAGCACACTCATCCCGAGAATGGAACATGTGAGATGTGCCGTCTAAGGTGCAGATCTCTAAACCTTCTATTTAATTGCAATTAAAAACTCTTTTTTATTTCATTGCAGCCGCATGAATAATGTGCCTTTGCCATATCAACCAAAGCCACCGCCACGCAAGAACGAGACCACGTTGGAGAGAGGTCGACGATCTCGTATGATAATTAGCCGTAGAAAACGTAGACAGACAATTGCCTTAGACACGTTTATACACAATGCAGGCGGCACGGACTCCATGCAAATTGTTGACTGCTCTTCGCTTCGTCAAATCTAAGGTTTGTTCCAAGTCGCAGCATTATTAATATATGTTACTTTAGCTATGTACAAAAATAAGTATAACTTTATCAGAGATATCACTTTATTGACCAAAAGTGCATTACATGTGTATCCAAAGGATAAATATAACCCAGTATATCGACTGGTGTGCCAGGAAATCCATAAGTAGTATAACAAATATAACCGAATGCCATTCCAACCAACTAACATCAAAAATCAGCTCAGCAGGTCTCTGAAAGTAGCTTAATTTAGATAGATAATAGTTGAACTAATTTTACGCATCCTTGGCACATCGAAACCCTAAATTGCTGGCCGAGCTGTCTTCGGTATTTTGGGAACGCGCTGCGCAACGATAGCGATAGCAATAGGACTTGTGGCACAAATAGGAGCCGCCCTTTTTGACGCGATTTGGGCTCTCGCTGGTGTCGCCGGCCTGCCACAGATCCGCAGTCCATTCCCAGACGTTGCCCACCATGTTGTACAGGTCGTAGACGTTCTGACGAAACTCATCTACTGGACATGTGTATAGATAGCCATCCTGCGCGGTGTTGCCATCGGGAAACTCGCCCTGCCATATGTTCAGCCAGTGCTTATCCTGGGGCATCAGCTTGTTGCCCCAAGGGAATAGCTTGCGCTGCTTGCCGCCCCGACAGGCCACCTCCCATTCCGCTTCGCTGGGCAATCGTTTGCCCGCCCACGCACAATAGGCCACAGCATCGCGCCAGGAAACGTGCACAACCGGATGCTGCTCCAGACCTGAAAAGCAATGAAGATGCAGTCATAGCATGTTGTCAGATGGTGAAAAACTTACCTTGCAAATTGCTAGAGATGCCGTTCGGCTTACGCCAGCTAACGCCGCTGACCTTGTACCACCAAAGCGCATTGGCCACACGGTAATCCTCCAGCTCCGCCTGCTGTGCTGGCGACAACATTGTCTTGAACAGAAAACTATCGCCAAAGCGTTCCGCTTCAGTCGTATAGTTTGTGGCATCAACGAATTTTGCAAAATTTGCATTGGATACCTCGAATTTGTCCACGTAGAAGTCTTTGATCTTTACCACACGCTCTGGAGCCTCTCGATCCGCCTCAAAATGCGGCTCATCTGTGCCAATATTCACACTGCCGCCAGGTATAAGGGACATGCCCGCAATCTCCGGCTCAGCCTCCGGATAGTAGTCGCGATAATGTTTATTTTTATTGCGCCCCTGCTGCTGGCACACCTGTTGCGCCGGCTGCTCCACGGATTTAGTTTGGGTGGCATCGGAGGCATCCCGCTCCAGCTTGTTGCAGCCGCAGTCGCCGTTGGCGTTGTGGCAAAGGAACCCCAACAAAAGAATTGCGGTCTTCAATTGATTCATTTTTCTATTCTCGTAGCCGCAGTTGCGCAGCTGAGCGCCAGGGCTGAAATCTACTGATGGTATATTCGATAACCGTTCGATAACAATTCTCCCGCCAATTCTAGACATATTTTTATTGAATTCAAAATTGAAATGCCGAATTAATCTGATCAATTGGCATTCAAACAAATTAAAAATAGATGGCTTAAAAGAAGTTGTTAAACAAAAACCTATTCGTTTTCCATTTTTGATGATTTTTTGGCATATCTCCGCCAAATAATGTCCGATTTTGTTATTTTATACCATTTTCGACTCGTAACGATCAGTACTATCAATTGGCATCAAGAAACTGAAAATCTAAATTTTCACCCAAATCGACCAAAAAGCAAGGGGTTTCATCACTTTTTTTGTCAAAATCGGGGTCGGTTCGAAAATCAAAACTTTGTTGATGTTATTTTTTTAATATCTCGTGTAAATTCTGTGAGATTTTGAAGTTTTATATCATTTTGAATTTGCACGGATCCCTATTATCAATTAGCATTCAAAGAAATTCAATATCGATGGGTAAAAAAAAATAATTGACCAAAAACCGATTCGTTTTCAAAATCAACGTTTTCTGATGATTTAAAAACGACATATCATTGCGCGTTGTTATGTCGTTTCAAAACGAAATTTCCTCGCGGAGATATGTCGCTTCAAAACGACATATCTCCCCGCGGAGATATGTCGTTTCAAAACGAAATTATCTCGCGGAGATATGTCGTTTCAAAACGACATATCTCCCCGCGGAGCTATGTCGCTTCAAAACGACAGATCTCCCCGCGGAGATATGTCGTTTCAAAACGAAATTTCTTCGCGGAGATATGTCGTTTCAGAACGACATATCTCCGCGAGGAGATTATTTCAGGATCGGACTTAAAATAAGCCAGATATAGTTATTTTAAGTTTAAATAGGCTTAAATTATGATTTAAGCTCCGTTGTATAATTTTACGAAAAATAATTAAGAAAATTATCATAAAAAATAACAATTTTATAAATTGAAACATAAATAAAGCGATAAAAGCGAAATTCCTGTTTTTTTATTTAAAAATTCAAAAATCAGCGGCCTTTAGAAACATATTGCATACCCGTAGGGGGCGTCTGTTGGCAACCGCTGGCTTCCGAGATTTTTCATAAAATCTGCCAAAATACCAGGCGAACAGAAATGACCAGATATGACGTTCTAAAACGACATAACTCCGCGGGGAGATATGACGCTCTAAAACGACATAACTCCGCGGGGAGATATGACGCTCTAAAACGACATAACTCCGCGCGAAGATATGACGTTCTAAAACGACATAACTCCGCGGGGAGATATGACGCTTTAAAACGACATAACTCCGCGCGAAGATATGACGTTCTAAAACGACATAACTCCGCGGGGAGATATGACGCTTTAAAACGACATAACTCCGCGGGGAGATATGACGCTCTAAAACGACATAACTCCGCGCGGAGATATGACGTTCTAAAACGACATAACTCCGCGGGAAATATGACGCTTTAAAACGACATAACTCCGCGCGGAGATATGACGCTCTAAAACGACATAACTCCGCGGGGAGATATGACGCTTTAAAACGACATAGCTCCGCGCGGAGATATGACGCTCTAAAACGACATAACTCCGCGGGGAGATATGACGCTTTAAAACGACATAACTCCGCGGGGAGCCAAAATACCAGGCGAACAGAGATGCCCAGAAGGTCGATGCACAATATTTTTGCGGCCGAAAAAAATCATTGCATACCCTCACGGGGCGCCCTGGTCGGCAGCTACTCCCCAAATTTGCCCTAAAATTCCGCTCAAATACCAGGCGAACAGAAATGCCCAGAAGGTCGCCGAGTGGTTTGTATAAAAATTTTCATTGCATAGCATTACGGGGCAGAAATGTAACTCAATTAAAATGAGTGCTGTTAATTAGCAGAATATGTAAAATGAGTGCTGTAAGCCGCCTGTTAAATAACAGCTGCAGCTGCAGCTAATGTAAAAGGGCTCCTGAAAGAAAAAGCATACATGTTTTTGGACCATTTCAATGCACATATTGCAGGGATCTGATCCTTTAGGTTCCCAAGGACTATATCGATGGTATGGTATAACCAAGGATATGCTAGTCAACTAGAAACCATTCAAGGGGCCGGGGCTGCTGTAAAAGAAAAGCATACATATTTTTGAACCCTGTTCCTACGCATTTTGCAAGAACTAGGTCCTTTAGGTTCGGTAGGACTGCATCCATGATATGGAATAACCAAGGATATATAGGTCAACTAGGTACCATGAACACGGACCATTTGCTGACCAAATGTTGTCCATTGGCGTGGAGGATTAGCCTGAAAAAAAAGCTTAATTAGATCGTTTTAATTACGTCAGACTTCAGAAAGACATACCGTTATTTGATTTGAGAATTCACGCAGATTGGCAGCAAAGTTCATGTAACCATATAAGCCATTTTGGTTTAAGGTATAATATCATATTTATGTAATAACCAAGGTCATTCATTCTTAACGCTCTTGAATGTTTTCCTGTCCTTGGCAGATTGAGCTGCAAAAAACCAAATATGAATTTACTTTGTAAGCCTTTAATATCCTTTAAATTAAGTCAGTCTTCGGAAGTACATACCTCTTCAAAATAGACAGAGCACTAAGAAAGTTCGATTTCAGAACCGACAAGAATCAAGCAAGTATTTTGATGTTACCATATTTTCCTATCTGGTCCAACCGCAGAAGGCGATTTATTTACATGACAATTGATATTCCCGCTACGGACGATATTAGTCCGAGAATTTTCACTTATTATATTTTCAAAGAACTCTCTCTCTCTCTCTCTCTCTCTCTCTCTCCCTCTTGTCGACTGCTGGCCAAAGTCGGCGCACAGCAAACTGAGCTAGCGATCAAAGGAAGATAACGCACAAGCAAGCATAAGTGAATGAATATTACAATAAATTATACCATTAATAATGTTCACTTCTAATATTTTCAAACAGCTTTACTCGACTGCTGGCTTTTAACTCAATCAAAATGATGTTGCGCAGACGCAAACACACAACCAAATATATGCAGAGAGAATATTTCGATATTTATAACAGGCTCAATAGACCAGCGGCCGCAGCACAACTTGCCATATTGCTCAATGAGGTCGCACCTGCTGCTCAGTAAGATGAGCACTTGAGAACATCAATTGGACCAATCAGCGATCAGATCATCAGCGCCAAAAACAGTCGTGAGCGCGCAGAAAAACCATGACAGCGAACACACACACGAACTGCTGACTTAGCTTAGCTCAGGCTTTGGCTCATCTCTGCGCATACACGTGTTTGTGTGGGTGTGTGCTATGCAATGTGTCACTCGAATTCTGGTCGCTTGCTTATTTTCTGTGCGCCGGTCCGAAAAAGTCACTCACAATTTAACACACTGTTCGTTTGACCCCGGTACTCAATATGAATATGGTTTTATTAGGAGCTGCTGACCCGGGCGAGTCTGAAAGGATATAATATATATTTTAGATGCTTTCTTAGCAATTGGATTAAACTAAATTTTACTCCCGCTATCAAACTGCTATCAATTGGCAATTGAGAAACGGGGTCGGTTTGCAAGTAAAAAACATTATTTGTAGTACGGTGGAGATAGTTTGTGTGAAATTCTGTCGTTATCCCATTCGAATTAAGTTATAAGAACTTGATGTCCTCAAGTCAATTCAATCTTACAACACAAATAAGTTATTAATTAAACAAATATTGCTTACAACTTACAGCATTATCAACTATTTAGTATTACCAACTATGTGTTATGAAATTTTTTTAACTGCTGCATGAATCCGGCGTTTGGCTGTATGCATGGCCGCCACGACTTAACCAGATTGTAGGCCTCCTCGAAGGACATGTCACGTCGCTGCATCAGATAACCGATGACAACTGCTGCGGATCGCGATACGCCCGCATTGCAGTGGACCAGCACACATCCCTTTACGGCGTACGCCTCCTCTATGAAGTTAATGGCAACGGGCAGCACATATTGCAGTATATTCGTTTCTGGCAGATCCAGGCATGGCAAATGCTTGCACTTAACCGTTGGCGGCAGCTCAACGTTGGGCGTTTCAATGCCAACGCTTAATATGTGCGTTAATTTATACTTTGAGATGTTTTCCGGAGTAACGGCGTCCTGGGAGCCTAAATAAAGGAATTCGCTCAAAATGCATGCTGGCACGGCATCGGGTTTGGTATCCACAACGAATCCGTATTGGCGTGCTTCCAGCTGTTCTGGACTGCTGTCCTCTCCGGTTGAGGATCTGCGCCGTTCAATGTAACGGGCGCCGGTGGGTGTGGTCACAATCGTAGTGGTGGGCCTTAGATTGGCCAGACGTTTCTGCAGCTCATACAGCAATATCATGGTTTCTACTGGTTTAAGGACTAGTCTCGTCTGGAAGCTCGAAAGCCGTATCGTTGTAGTGTACACGACAAAGGTAAAGACCAGATGCGGGCGCAACCAGTATACGAGGTTCCCAGGTGTGTTTGGAAGGAATCGTTAGCATTTCATAGATGCAGCGTTCGTCTATGCGGCCATTTGCCAGCGCCAGAAGCGTGCCCACAATGCGTCGAACCTGCTTGTACAGAAACGACTTGGCCTTGATCTCTATGTCCCAATAGTCGTAAATTTGTGATGCCAACGTTGCGTTTGGGCCCAGTGCAAGGCTTTGTCCAGCACGTATATTAATCTCATCGATTTTGCGCACTGTGAACATGGGATGGTCGCGACTGGGACTCTTCTGTCGACTGACGCTCATAAAGCTGCGAAAGTCGTGGACGCCAAGGAACATGCGCGCCGCATTCTTCAGCCGTTCTATATCGAAATTATTGTTCCTGCAAAAGTCGAAATATGAGTTATTGTGAGCACACAATTGTCTAATAAAAAGAGTTTCTTACTGCAGAAAGTAACACCTGTCTATCTCCTCAACGGGCACAAAAGATTCGTAGCCTTTGTTCCTTAAACTATTGATGGTATTCGACTGCGTCACATTCTTGGCCACTGCCACGCGATATAAATAGGTGCGTCCGATGGCGTGATAGCGGCAATGAAACGTGTCTGGCACGCGCTGGGTACTTAGCACGCGTATTGGCAGGTTCTGCTTGTCCAGGGTTCGATTGAGTACACCTGTCAACGTGGTCGTATCGTAGAATTTATTATCGCTGCGTTCCAAATCGACGTGAACTGTCGAGTGCAGGGCGTGCACGCCGGCATCTGTGCTGGAAAATTGAACACAATTATGGCTGCTATTTATTAAACCTGTATATATATTTGAAGTGCCTACCGACTGGACAGCACGGTTTGGATTTCGTTTTTAGGACGAAAAACGCGCAATGCCAACTCCAAGCAGCCCTGAACTGAATTCGTATCTAGACGCGCTTCCTCCAACTTGTTTACGGTCTTCTGTATGCCACTAAAAGTACATTTTAATTGCATAAATTGTGTTTTTTTCTCATGTTGATTCGCTTACCGAAAATTCGTGCCAATGTAGGCAATGTTGAGTAAATACCTACGCATTATACACCTACACCCCACTCGGCGCACCAATCAAAAAGGCGGAAAACATATGTTTTGTTATCGATTAATCGTTTCGTGCACACAACCAGCACAGACCATATGTTCTCCAACAGTAGTGTGCTTAGCGATAGTTCGATAGGCAGCAGTTACTCAGAATGTTGTCAAAAAAAAAAAAACAAATCGACTAGTCGATTCCTCACTAAACATTCACCATCGTATTTGAACATATTGTAAATATCGATACATGTCTTGTCAAAGTTTTGTAACCTGAATTAAAGCGAAAAAAGGGGCAGACGTGCAAACAATTAGGGCGACCGGTTAATATTTTTACACTCGCACAGCACAATTGTTAAATTTTTCCATCAGGATCAGGTGAACGGTTGCATAACGAAACATGGCCAATTTCACTGATTACACCAGAAATGAGGAGACCGAGGTCAATAGCTGGATTCGTTTCGGCTTGCGCCTTGGCGTTAGCGCTGCACTGCATCCATTTGAATACTCAAAGGCGCTGATACAGATTGGATACGAGCCGATTGCCGCGAGACCCGGCAAGTCAATGCTAGGCAGACCAATTATGGTCCTGCCAAACATTTTCCAGTACGGTAAGTACACCGCATAGCACACACATTTCCGGCATTAAAATCGCACTTCGATCTCTGTCATACAGCTGGTCATATCAAAAGAATCGATGGCTTCTATGGTTGTTATCGTGGTCTGGCACCCAAATTAGCTGGTGCTGTTCTGAGCATGGTTGTGAGTGAGCGCGTTGCCGAAAAGCTGGACCTTGCTCAGAGGGAGGAAAAGGACGAGTCGGAGCTGACCGAGGAGGAGAAGTGAGCTGTCCACCATTGGACATCCCAAGTGTTAAACTTATCCATTTTTTTTCTGCCCGCCAGCTATGTGCAGTTCAAGTACAATCTGAAGCGCGACATTGTGTTGACGGTTAGCGGAATTGTTGTTTCGCATCCTTTCCATGTGATCTCGTTGCGGATGATGGCACAGTTTGTGGGTCGCGAGACGTTTTATAACTCCATTTTGGGCTCCATTGCCGAGATTTGGAAAACCGAAGGCATACGCGGTTTCTTTTCCGGCCTGATCCCCAAGCTGCTGTGCGACGTGGCCTGCCTTGTGCTATCGAGCTCCACTGTTTTCATACTCAACAAATACTTCATCAAGGACAAAGTGGCCAGGCAATATAATGCCGGATTTACCCAGTTTATGTTCTCCAGTCTGCTATATCCACTGCAAGTGGTTTCTACATGCTCCGCAATCAGCGGTTCGCGTCTGATGGCCGGCCAGCCGCCAATAATGCCAGAATACAGCAATTGGGTAGACTGTTGGAACGACTTGCAGTCGCGCAGAGAACTTAAGCGTGGCAGCTCCCTCTTCTGGCGGTAACTAAACTTATCTATTTCTATTTAATATGAAATCTGTGCTAACGTATATCTCAATTCTTTTAGCTCGCAAGTGCTGCAGGCGCCAATAATTGCAACCTCTGCCTTCGCCCCACTGCCCAAGCTGTCCCGCTACCAATAGATGACCTGTTTATGAAGACGCGATTCGGCAACCACCACAACGGGAATAGCCGGAACGACATCCACCGAGAGAGACGCGTCTGCCTGCATTTTTATACAGCTCGTCCAGGGCCGCCCTAAGACAACTGCATTTCTTTTCCCCGTTGCGATTATTATGCATAATAGTAAATCTCTATGTTAAAGTGGTCGCTTAAATTATGATTATCGAGTAACAAACAATTATTGCGAACGCATTGTATAATTTTATAACTTAATTTCCTTGTTGGCATCGAATGCCATTCCAAAGAATCACATTTACGATGAGACTTTCAATTTATTTTAAATAGCCAGCCACTAGTTTCTTGTTACTATTTTAACCGAGAACTATTTTTAAAATTAAAAACGTTTTGCGCAAAAGAACCGCTGTTTTAGGCCAGTTTATGTTTACGAAAATCCTGAAAATACTTCGATAGTCGGGATCTGTACGAATCCATAAAGCTATATCAGTCCCAAATACGACTTTATTTGCCCGATATAAATCTGTATGGATACAATGAATCACAAAAATTACTCTTGCCTTGTCTACAGCGATTCCTCGACAAACAAATCAGTCGCATCCGACGGAATCATTAAGCCACAAGTCGTATGGCAACCATACCTGATCCAAAATGCTGCTGATAAGCCAGGCGAACATAAATGAGCAGCAGGTAGCCTCAAATGCTACCTAGCACCAAAGCAAATTCCAAGTGCTGCCCAGCCCTACTAATGTTTGCTGGTGCTACGCGGCGCCAATAATCGGTGGGCAGCACTCGCAACAATTACTTTGCGCGCACAAAAGTATGCCACCGTTTTTATTTATTTTAAATGCAGCTACCTATTGCCTTTTTATGTTCGCCTGGTATTTCAGCAGTTTTTGTGATCGAAACGACATGTGTTGTTTTTGATGATGATTCGGCACAACAGACGCCCTGACGACACAAAAGATGACGTAAATTTCTTTAAAAAGTTCTACTTCGCATTGAATTGTGATAAAATTCACATTGGGCAGCACTGGCGCTGGGCAGCACTTGGTACAATTCAAATTATTGAAAATGCCGCCTTCGACTGCCGCTTTCTGTTCGCCTGGTGCATTAGCAGTGTCTGGCGTCCGATGTGGCATAACAGCCGCCGCAACTGTATTGGGAACAGCCAATCGAAAAGACTATCGTTTAATGTTGAGCGTTTGACTGTTACAAATTTTTAAACTTAAATCTTTATAGTTAACATTTTTCTAAATATAATTAAGAAAAACATATTTTGCCAGGCGAACATAAATATGCTCAATTTGAATATGCGAACAGAGTACAATTAGCGTATGCACAGCCTATGCGAGACTCCTTGGCGAAGTGAATTTGAATATGAGATTGAATTAATTAAAAATAAATCGCTTTCCGCGATGTTTTTTCTTTCAATAAAACCAGTATTCGTACTTAGCCGGCATCTGAAGAGACGTCGTTGAGCCTCATTATGCAATTTCAATTAAAATATGGGCACAGAGCCTGCCTTGATAACGATATTTTTGCAACATGGTTCAATGTACGAGGAGGGAGTGGTAGGTGTGAGGGGGGAGTTGGGAAGTGGGAGGTAGGCGTGGGGTCTGGTTTACTTTGCCTTTGGGCAGTGGCCAAACAGGAGCATAGTTGTTGTTGCTGTCGTTGTTGTTGTCGCCTGACATTGGCATTGGTCGTGGACGGCATAAGTTATGCTGTGGGGAACTGGTTGGGAATTGGAAACTTTTGCAGCTGGCCCGCATTGTTGAATGCACTTGACGCTGTTTAGTCATGGCAAATTTCATGTAGCTCTCAACAAATGTGTCCAAATTGAGATTAAGCGACAATTTCAATCAAAACAAGGCGGCGGACAGCAACGAAACAACAACAACAACAACAACAACCTGCCCACAGCCAGCCAAACAACAATGCAAGTCAGACAACAACAGCAAACAAAAAATGTCAAAAAAATGACAACCGACTACACAATACTCTGTTCAGAGTGTGTTAGGAGAGTCGCACAGGGTCTACATCTAAAAACGATTACAGATGATGAACAACAATATATATATATTAGAATATTATACACGCTAAACAAGCCCTTTGATAAAAGTAAATGTAAGTTATATAAATAGGTTACACAATCACAAAATTAACTTGGCTCTGAGTCAAATGTTTGTATACATTTTCTTATATTAAGAAAGATATCGCGGCTCATTGAATGCTGCCACAAATATGTAAGTACTTAATCTTTATTCATGGCAGATACTCGCTTATCAAAAATCTGTCCAGTTCGTAAGCAATATAATATTTAGACAATATATGTACATAAATAGCTAACTAAATTTACTTAATGTCTTAAGTCAGAGTGAAAATAAATAAAATGTAAAACAAAAGCAGCTCTAAAAGTGCAAAAGAGAGCGATTTAAAGTTATATCTATCTTCAATCAAATCTGCAACTCCAAATTATTGCTAGGCAAGCCTAGTCGGTAACTAATATGCACCTGTTCACCTGCCGAACAGGGCATTAAAACAACAAGTGGCAGCAGAAGCTACTCATTCAGACAGCCCAAGTGGCCAACTTCATTCAGTCTGCAACGTGAGCTTCAGCCGAACAGACGTGAACGCGGCCACAGCTGCAGCTGCCACAACTTAACAACGACTTTAACAACAACTTTAACAACAACCACTTTAAACAACAACAACTGAGACGCCAACGCGAGCTGGGCGCGTCCCACGGGCTGAGGCAGTCAATCAAAACCGAGCCGAGCTAATAAAAAGTGCTAATTGTGTGTGTTAAAATGTGAATAAATGTGCAAGCGACTAGAAAAACAGCAACAGCAACAAATACAACAACAACAGCAACAACTTAAACAACAATAAGAGTTTATTTATTTTTTCTTTTTGTTGGGGCAGCGAAATCGCATTTGCATTTCTCTCGCCCATCTATATTTATAAATCTTTTACGTTTTCTATACAAAAAACCAATCGCAGATTAAATTGGTTCGATAAACGTATTTTTCTCTTCTTTTGTTGACCCTTTATTGTTATTGTTATTGTTCTTGTTCTTGTTGTTGTGTTGTTGTTGTTGCCTTGCATATGGCCCAAAAAATTTAAATAATCAACAAACATCTGAATGCAAATATTAGAAATCTGTCCGTTAAATCGTTCAACTGAAGCGCGCAGAACAAACGTTATAAAGAAAGAGACAAAGTCAGAGAAAGAGACAGGGAAAGAGATAGGGAAAGAGACAGGGAAAGAGAATTAGGCATAGATATAGACGCAGACATCGCGACCTCAAAGCCAACAACAGAATTCTGAATGGAACAAGTTCGAACTTTGGGTGAGTTTTTGAGACAAATGGACTTTTTATTTTTTTAAATTAATTTAATTATTATTTTATCTACAAAATGCTTGGAAAGCAAATGGACTGGGGTTTGTCTCAATCCAATTGTTTATTTATACGATTCGCAGATTTAAAAATTGGGTAAAAAAACAGCTTCATCTTAAATATGGGCGCACTTTTTCTTAAATTGTTTATTTATTTTCATGCAAGTACTTTTTGTCTTATTCGATTTTTTGATGCTCAAAAAAAATAATAAATTCTGATAGGAAAAAAAACGAAATATTCTTGCTAAATAGCAAAGTGCTTTAGTCACGCATATCCGACTAGAAGATACCCTGAACCCAGCGTGATGTTACCTTTAGAAGGATTATTTCTTTCTTCTTTTCATATACACCACATACATACAAATACACACATGCACACGTACACATTATCCAAGCCTTCGTGTTTCTTCTTCCATTTGCTCCATAATATAGGAAATACATTCTTGCTTAACTCCGTGGTTTATAGGCCGATTTTCATGAAATTTTCAGGGCTTAAATATGGCATGCCAGATCTCTATAAAAAACATTTCTCACAATAAAAAACATTTGAATGAAAACATGTGCAATTTATAACAAGCAGCATGCTTCTGCCACAAAGACGTAACTAGCCAAGGTTTGAACCAGCAACTGGCTACACAGAAGAAGGCAAAGCTGGCTTCGACACCTGAATCAAATTACTCGGATATATATGTTCGAATGTGATCTGTAATTTGTGACTGTCACTACAGTCAATGCTAATTGCTGTTGATCATAATGCTACAGATAGCGCGAATCCAGTTTAGATATGAGAAATTCGCCCAAACAACTTAATAGCTGTGGTCCGCACGATTCGCACCGGGCCTGGCCAATCCAAGCTATTAAATAATTAATGGCCAGCGATGCAAAAAAAAAAAAAAACAGCAATAGAGAGTGAGAGAGAACGAGAGAAAAGAAGTAACAAAAATAAAAACAAAAGAAATGCTTGTTTAGATACTTGGCTGCATGCTTGTTGCATTATTTACGGCCTGCTTAGCTACTTTGCCGTATCTCGTAGCTCTCATTAGTGTGCGGCCAACGGAGTTATAAAACCAGAACCCCAAAAGCAAATGCTTTCTTCATCTTCTTCTTCTATTTAGAAGTGGAGCTCTCTGTGCAGCTTCTCTGATTGATAGAAAGTTTAGCTGGCCATTTGTCTGTCTGGCAATTACATAAACCCATAATGGACCCTCTCGTTAATGGACAGCTAAACAAGCTACCAAAAATAGAAAATATTAACAAGCGTTCATTTCTATCGTTTACATAAATACTAATGAGTGTTTGCTGTAAGCGGAATACCCCTAATGTCGCTTAAACGGTAAGGATTAGCTGACATGTCACACAGACTTATCGAATTATCAAGAGAAGTGGCTTTAATAGGTGTTATTATTACCGTTATAAGCCAGCGAGAAGACAGTCAAAAGTTAGGGGAATACCCCTAGTGTAGATTATTTGAATGGAGCCTCTAGAAGAACTCCGTCCCATAAATCAAGAAGCCTAGATGTAATTAGATGAAGTAATATAATTGAAAGGGAAAAGTCAAGAAGATTCGTTGTAAATATAATGAAGAGATATTTGGAAAAGGTGCCCACAATGTAAGGGGAATTCCCTTAGTATAGTTTCTTAAATAACCAATAACCCAAGAAGATTAGATGTAAATATAAAGGAGAGTAAAAGAAGATTTTAACATTATAGGAGGAATACCCTAAACGTAACTTATATATAGAACAAGCTTCCACGTTTCTTAATATAAATCTATTTAATATTTTTTTATGAATTGCAAAGAAAATTTGTGAATTTGTTCAAGTTTTTGCTTCTTCGTGAACATCTTTGCTTCTCAAGACCCTTTTTCTGATTTCTTGAATATAATGCATGAAAATACTCTTGAAAACATGAATTCTACATTTTTATTCTAAAAACTTAAATTTTAAAGTTAAAATATTTGAAAGATTATTGTCAGAGAATTATGTGAACATTTTTTGTCAAAGTTGTTTGAACAATATTTATTTGATTACATAAATTTATTTATTTATTTATTGGATTTCTATTGCTTATGCTAAGGAATATTAATAGTTGGCGGCATACCCTTAACGCTAATCCCTGCCCACCTTGTGCGTGGCTAGGGGCTTGTCCACACGGACCACGCGCTCGGCCACATTGAGATAGGCCTCGTACTCGACGGTGTCGGGCGTGGTATCGTAGTGATAGTGTCCGCCCCAGTTGCTAAAGGAGAAGGAGTGAAAGTGCTGCAGCCGCAAATCGAGATCGTGCTCCTTGGTGACCAGAGTGCCGAGGGCGTTCAGCTGGGCGGGCATGTCGTAGAACTTGAGCCATTCGTTGACCTCCGCGTCTGTGTGGATGGGCGTCTTGCTGAAGTCGCGCATCACGTGCTGATGGGCGGCGCCCTTTTTGATCACGAATATGCCGCCCAGGCCCACCACCCGATCCCCGTAGTGCTCCTCCAGGCCCTTGCGTATGCACTCAATAAAGTTCAGCTCGCCCTTGCGTTGCTTGGCGCTGATCTTGAGCACGGGTCCCGCCTCGCCGCGGCTCAGATATAGATTCAAGAGCAGGGCACAGCGCGCCTCCGTGCTGGGTATCCGCTCCAGGACGCACTCCTCCTGTTCGCCGCGCACCGTCGCCGTGTAGCTGCCGTTGGTCAGCTCGTCCGATGCGCTCACCGACAGATTGTAGATGCCCTCGCAGTTGGAGCTGCGTATGGGATAGGGTCCGGCGCCGGCGCCTACGGCAAATATCTTGCCGGCACCCTGTATTCTCCGCGCGATCTCCTTGATGTTATACAGCTTGTCGCGCTGCACCAGCGGCAACAAATGCGGCGGTCCGCCCACCTCCAGCAGCGTCGCCCTACCGCCCAGTCCCGACTCCACCAGGCCGTATTGCGGCGCCTTCAGATCAGGGCAGTCGCCCACCTGCACGCTGGCTGTTGCAAAGTTTTTACGCAGCGCACCCTGTATAACTGGGAGAGCGAGAGAGGGAGAGAGCGAATGTATACAATGCAAAAGCTTTATCTCGCCCTCAATCAAGACAACGCCAAAAGCTGCGCCAAAGCTCTCCAGCTGCTAGTCACATTTCTTGATGTGCTGAGAATGAACAAAACCAAAAACTGTTTTCGTTGCCAAGCCGAAGATTGAATGCCCTTTGGCAAGATTTTCATGGAAGCTATGCGATGTAGAAGTATATGAGATATATCGAAATTCAGCCGATCTATCAATTTTTGATATAGTTTATGAAATTCTTTTAAAATGGGTAGCTATTGTTCTGCTAGAAACTTTAGGATATGGCAGCTCCCATATAGCCAAGGGATATGGAAGTATATGATATATAAACAGCCGATCTATCAATTGGGAATATTTTGATATAGTTGTTGAAGTTTTTTCCTTAATAATGGAATGCTATTAACTGCTAAGGATTTTGTATTTTTGTTATAAAAATTCTATTCTCTACCCATTGTTTATATGTGAGCTATATGATATAAATATTCCGATGCTTCACAGATTCATAAGGTATATATAAAGAGTATATAACGTATGAAAGTTCCTATAAACAAGCTATATTATATGAATATAAAATGTACTTTAAATTTAAAATTGGTGGGTTTCATCAAAATATTTAGATTTCCTTTTTTTCTCTAAGTTCTCAAGACAATCTTTTGATATAGTAATCCGATTCGACAAATAAAAAGAAGCTCATCTATGCCTAGTTGCATCAAGACAGCAACTCGACTTTGATACTGATCAAGGGTATATGTTATATGCTTTATAGATAGTCTGCTTCTATGTGTTACATAGCTTATGGAAATTTCCATATGCCCTACTTAAAAGCATAAGAACACGCCAAGAGAACGGCCTCAAAAAAAAAAAAAAAAAAAAAAACCGGCTATGGAAAGTTCGGCACAGTTTGTGAAGGTCATTTGCTCTGTTGCTGCTGCTGCTGATTCTACTGCTACTGCTACGGCTACTGCAACTCGTTCATTTTACTGCTGCAGTAGCTCCGCTTACCCTGCTGCAGTTCCTCCAGCGTTGGCACATGCAGCGGCTTCTCCTCGAAGACCAACTGCGCTGTATTTAGCTGGCTTTGGCTCTGGCTCTGGCTCATGTTTCTTTCGTCTTTCAATTACTGAAGCCCTGAAGCTACGACTCGATCGACGTCTGTTCCGAACGCGACTGTGAAGCGAATCCGTCGCGCAGTCCGCATTTGGGCTGGCTTGTCCTATAGTTAACATTGCCCGCTCGCGTACAGGGTGACCCCCGGCTGGGCGATAAGATATATGCGGTTTTGATGATATTCCAGTTTTTCCGCAACAAAAAAAAACAAACATGTTTAATTAGCGCCTAAATTCATTTTCACTAAAAGCAACGCCTTGAGTACATGTCTTGTCTCCTAGATTTATGGTATCTTTGGCAAGAATTTTGCACTCATTTGTTGCTTAGCAACTTTTAAACTGAATACGACTTTCTTTTTTCAAGAACTGTTGTTCCGAAACATCAAAAAACAAAATATTGTTTTAAGAATAATTGAAAATCGTAATATATCTATGCTTTTATGAAATCCCTCAGTTGTGTTCCACTCCCAATCCCGAACTTAAAAGAACATTTCTGCTTCTCTATTTGGTTCTCGGAAGTTTCGAACTATAAAGAAGATTTCGGCTTCACTTTCTGAGTTCTCGAGAGTTTAACATGTTTCAACATACTTTTGTCTTATCTTAAGATTTTTTGTATATTTGCTTAAAAAATTTCTCATTTTCAGCTGTTTTTTCTTGATAGAAATTTAGCGCTTACTTATTTCGAGCTCATTTAAACTAAATTTTAGTCCAACATGCATATTTAATTATTGTTTATTTTTTTTATTTTTCCTACGCAAGTTGTTTATTTTTTTAGAGCTTTCAACATACCCTACTAAAAATTTTCCATGCGCCTGATAACTTTCCCCTTCTTTACACTTTGTCACTTCGAAAAAAAAAGAAACTGGTTGCTCTTTAAAGTTGTGTCCGAAATGTTTTGCCGCAACTCCCGTCTTCGATCTCTAGTCTTCCCTCACCCATCTGTTGGCTTCTGCATTCTAATTTACATATTCGAAAGACTTTGTGTGTAGATCTATAAAATAAGATCTAAAGATTATGTGCGACTAATGTATATTTGCCATTATGCGGCATTTCGTATAGAAATTGCTCGATTTCTTAATGGAATACAGTTAGCAAAGAATGTTCCGTGATAAACTCTTCATTAATGAGTATTTACTGTACTAGACCATTCAGCAGGCGCCGCTCTGTATTTAGGTTCAGTTAACTTGACCAAATTTAAAGGTTTGGAACAGCTTCAGTTCCAGTTTTTGTTCGTTGATTAAGAAATCATCCGTTTGAAGTAAAAGTTGAGTGGGGAAAAAATTAAAGATTCTGGAAACTTTTTATATGGCTCGAAAATTAAGATTTTCTTTGAACAACTTTCCCGCTTTTCTTCTTTATCTCGAGCAAGGTCAGCAATTATGAGCATTACTATTAACCTGCCATATCGACATAGGTAGGTTATTCAAACTTCGTCTAGCTGTCGCTCTTGCTTACACTGACAACAACTGCTTGTCCGTTTTGCAGAGCTTTCACTGTACACTGATAAGCCCTCTGTGCACACACTTTCGAGGCTTACCTCCCATCTGAGATAGTGCAGCCGCAGATAGGGACCTGTAGAGTCATTTAGCGGTCAGGTTTGCCACCATTCGATGATAAGGTTCCCATTGAGAGCCTCTGTGTAGAGCGGACAAATTTGTGCGTAGTGTCAATTTGATGAATTGTTGACCTGAGCTGCGGATTGAACTGCTTCTGGCAGATATCAGCTGCCTACTTAATAATTCTATGCCCCTGTTAGCTGGGCAGTCTGGCGATGACAGTCAATACACTCGGAAAAAAACTTAGTTCGAACTCAAATTCCAAAAACTTGGATTAAGTGAGAAATACTTATTGCAAGAGTTTTAATATAATATATGGAATAATGATAAAATTAAATAAAAAATATTGTATTTTGGGAATAAGTAAAAGAAATTTGATCATAAAATAGGAAATTTTAACACAAATGCTGCCTTTCAAGAACTTTTGCATTTGACTTGAGTAAAATAAGACTAGAGTATACCCTGAACTAGCATTCATAAACAAAAAAGCGTCAATTCAAATTAAAAATAATTTCCCTCAGCCGGCATCGAACCTGCTATCTTCAATCAATCGAACTGCTTGCCATCGCCTCAAAGCTCACCGCCACAAACACACAGATAGACCCATGCGAAAACAACTGATCCACGCACACACACACACACACAGACAGTAGGAGAGCGGAGAGAGAGAGAGAGAGAGAGTGCATAGCATACAAAGCAATCGCAATTGCAAATATATTTATATATAGTGAATTAAATATGAATGAATGTGTGCAAATTTAATTTTATCAATGATATCATCCTCGGAAATCTAATCGTTTTGATAGGTGTGGTTTCTATTTTGTTATAAATGTATATATTTTTTCCATATATAAGAAAGTGCGTCAGTCTTTTGCTTAGTCTCGATCATGAAGGCTTTCATTGTTTTGGTTGCTCTGGCTTTTGCCGCCCTCACTCTCGGTCGCACCATGAGCCGGTGCACCTTGGCCCGCGAGATGTTCAAATTGGGCGTTCCTCGTAACCAGCTGGACAAGTGGACCTGCATTGCCGAGCGCGAGAGCAACTACCGCACCGGCGTGGTTGGTCCAAAGAACACGAATGGTTCCCACGACTACGGCATCTTCCAGATCAACGACTTGTACTGGTGCGAGCCCTCCCACGGTCAGTCCTACGGTCGCTCCAGCAACGGTTGCGAAATCGACTGCGACGACCTCTTGAGTGACAGCATTGTCAACGACGTCCGTTGTGCCCAGCTTATCCAGCGCATGCAGGGCTGGTGCGCCTGGACCACCTGGCACTACTGTAACGGTGATCTGCCCTCCATCGACGACTGCTTCTAAACTGGATATTGACTTTTTATTAATAAAAACGGTCAGATTATGAGAAGCCAACAATGGGTATAATCACATACTCGCCTTAATAAATGCAAGTTATTTTCCTCTGGATATAGTGCCTATTGATTTTTTTATTTATGGGCAAATGTTGGCGATAGCCATAAAATGAAAGAAACTTCATCTGTATTTAGTATTCTAGCAGCTACACGTCAAATTTGTTGACTCTAGTTGGTGAATGCTAGTGTTGGAGCTTCGAAATCAAAATAACAAGTTCTTTAGTTGAGAAATTTTTAACTCAATAATCTTGAGCTTGTCTATATTAATATTTGAAATATAGAAAATTGGGAATAAAAAAGTATTTTATAAAGATATCTAGATTTTCGAAAAAGTTCTTGATATATGTCTGTTCCGTCTTACAAACCACTTTTGCACTTAATTCAAGTGAAATATGCTGATGCAATTTTCTCAGCGTGTACGCTGCACGCATCTAATCATGCTGTCCATGTCCATGCTTATGTCCAAGCAGATTACAGACCAAACTGGTCCGCGTCCACGCAAGTCCATCAGTATCGCAAACAGATAGTTGATCATAATTAGCAAGCGGCAGCTCCTCAATCCTATTGAGAACAGATCGCCAAGGAGCTGCCATTATGGCCATCTATGTGCTGCTGGCTTCTTGTTCTTGGTCCGAAGTTGACCTCAATTGGCGTCTTTGGATTGAGATGTCGAGAACTCGCCGCTGACCCAATTCCAACGCCCATTCGCAGATGTGGTCGACTCACTTCACTTTTGCGCATTTAGCTGGTAACTGGTTAGGAACTAGGTCACACACACGCACACACAAATCTTGTAGACGAATCTTTGCCTGGTTATTAACATTTCATGTCCCCGTCACATTAGGCAATGTTTGACTGGCGCCAATTGTGATGGGCAATCGGATCGCAGCGGGAGCTGGCGGCAGCAGCGCGGAGGCCAACTCTCAGTTTAATACGCGGCGGCGTTATCAGCAGCACAAGCGCGAATATTGTCTGCAGGATGAGTATCGCTCTAAGACCCTGCCGGCGCGTTATCCACAAGAGAAGCCAGACGATAGCCGGCAGCCGTTAGGCTCCAGCAGCTATCTGGGCTCTGGCCAGGCCAATGGAACGTCCAACGGCGGCGAGACATCACGCATGCTTTTTTTGCTCTATCTAATCCATCGCACCTGGAACGTGGTCATGGACACCATGGACACACGCACCAAGAGGTAGTCACTTCCATCTCCTCCATTTGGCTTGTTTAATCCATTTTCCTTTATTTCCATGCAGTCGCCCGGCGCCACAGAAAGTCACGCCCGTGCCGGCGCCGCGTAGACAGACGCAGCCGGATGAGGAGTGCTCCATTGGCATCACAGACATGGACGCCTCCTCCTATTGCTCCCAGTACTCCTGCTGCAGCTGCAGCTATTGCTATGAGGATGCCTTGGAAAGCGCACCAACGCCTGCAGCTCCAATGCGGATGATTATTCGCTGGACTCCATTTACGAACCCGGCCAAATCTATGTGTTACAGGTGAGCCAAAAGCAAATACACAATTCAAAATTGACGGCAGCTCAGCTGTCGAAGCAAGCAGCTTTTGTCAGCCAAGCAGCACAAATAAGTGTTGCAAAACTTCTGGCAGGCATAGCGCACTGCTTTCCAACGCACACTTGCTTGCCAAATTACACTGCTTGGCCGGTTGGTTTTAAACAAAATGCGGTAGGAGAAAAGGAAACTTTTTTGAAAAACTCATTTATTAGCGAATATTGTTGTCCAGGTAAATATCTTAGAAGCAGTCATCGATGGAGGGCAGATAGCCGTTACAGTAGTGCCAGGTGGACCAGGCGGACCAGCCCTGCTGGCTGAGCACCTTCTGGGCGCAACGGACGTCGTTGGTGATGTCATCGGTCAACAGGTCGTTGCAGCTCAAGGCGCACTCGTTGTAGGAGAAGCGACCGTTGGGAGGCTGGCACCAGTACAAGTCATTGATCTGGAAGATGCCGTAGTCGTTGGAGCCGTCCGAGTTCTCAGGGCCCACCACGCCGGTGCGGTAGTTGCTCTCGTGCTCGGCAATGCACGTCCACTTGTTCAGCTGGTCACGAGGAACGCCCAAGTCGGACATCTCGCGGGCCAGGGAGCAACGGTCCATGGTGCGACCGAGAGCGGGGGCGGCAAAAGCCAGAGCAACCAAAACAATGAAGCCTTCATGATTAAACCTCAGAAAAACTGATGTCCCACTACCAAAACGCTTTCGCTTTATAGAAACATATAATCTCTAAGGCGCACTTATCTAGAGTACTTTGCGTATTTTAGAATAGGGAAATTGGTTTGAATTCAAAATGGTATTTCCTGTTTGTACGTGATAATACGAGTGCAGTGCAATGAAAAAAAAAACAGAACCTATTTATCATATAATATTATTTAATATTGAAGTAATATTGATAGCTCGGTAAGGAAACTAACAGCTGCTGGGCAAGCCGAATATAAGTAATTTAGGAACCTCTTTTAAGGAAAGGCTTCAGTCTTTTCCTATTTACAAAACTTACTTAACAACAATTCAAAGTCCTTTTCAATTATTCCCAGTTTCAAAGATAAGCCCCATCGATTATCTAGTTAAGATTGACATTAAAAAGCTGCCTGTCAATAACAAAAAAGATATGTGACAAAACTATGTATAATAATGCGCACTTCAGATAGCAACAAACTGGGATAAGATAATTTCAGCCTATAAAAGGGAAAGCGTTTCAGCAGTTGGACATCAGTCTACTGAGGTTTAATCATGAAGGCTTTCATTGTTTTGGTTGCTTTGGCTTTTGCCGCCCCGCTCTGGGTCGCACCATGGACCGTTGCTCCCTGGCCCGCGAGATGTCCGACTTGGGCGTTCCTCGTGACCAGCTGAACAAGTGGACGTGCATTGCCGAGCACGAGAGCTCCTACCGCACCGGCGTGGTTGGCCCCGAGAACTACAACGGCTCCAACGACTACGGGCATCTTCCAGATAAACGACTACTACTGGTGCCAGGCCTGCCAATGGTCGCTTCTCGTACAACGAGTGCGCCTTGAGCTGCAACGCCCTGTTGACCGACGACCATCACCCACTCCGTCCGCTGCGCCCAGAAGGTGCTCAGCCAGCAGGGGCTGGTCCGCCTGGTCCACCTGGCACTACTGTGACGGTGCTCTGCCCTCCATCGATGACTGCTTCTAAACTGGATATTGATTTTTCTTTTAAATAAAAACGTGAAAATTATGAAAAGCTAAAATCGAGTTCTTCAAACTTCGCTTAAGTCGCATAATTGGCAGCTCTTATACTCGATCAAGCAGTGTCTTATACGCGCTAAGCGAAGTGGGAGAGCGCGTCTTAAACGAGGTTAAGAAAGTGGAAGAGGGAGAGAGAGCGCGAAAGAGAGCCGAACTAACTGTCAACGCGTGTTGAAGCCAAGTTTACGGTTGCACCGGCCTCGGCTCTGGCACAGTCAGTGCGTGACTTTTCAGCGAAACAGACGTGCGAATCGCAGCGTGTCTTGACTTAATCGAGATAGACTCTGCTTTAGCTTGGCTAAAACGAACGATGGCTTTGCTAGCCGTGTTTAAGGTCTAACAAAGTGCAATCGTCAAATGCAGAGCAAAGAACTAGCAGCTTCAAGGCGAAGGTTCTACTGTTAACATATTTGACAACACCGGCCACTCTTAGAGTTTGGGGTGGTAACACTGGCTGCTCCTGCTTCACAATTTCCATACCTTCACCTTAGCCACTGTTACGTGTCGCAGACGCGATTACGCGATAAAAACATATAGTTATTTATATACAGACATATATATAAAGTCGTGCGGTGCGTTCTCGAGAGAAACAAGTTTTTTTTTATGGTTAGAAAAGTGGCCTCTCCTGCTCGCACCCGCTGCCTCTTCGGGGCAGCTAACAGCATCGCGAGCGCGCGCTGATTGCATTCTAACGGTAAAACGAGTACGACTCTGACTGGCCCGGCCCGGTGCTGGCCTCTGCAACTGGCCTATTGCAGCATCCACAACAACAACAACAACAACAACAATTGCAACCGTAACTTTGCGCGTTCGCTTTGTGCTAATCTTCTCAATTTATGTTTCTTGTTCTTCGATGACGCTGCAAAGTGCAAGAAAGCCAACTTTAACAAGCTCAAAATAAATATATGAAAAGTGTCTGCGCGCGTATGTGTGTGCGTGTGTGTGTGTGTAGACATTTTGAGAACATTCTGCATTGGCCCAATTCCAATCGTGTCATTTCGCTCGCATATATGCTCCAAATTGGATTTCGTTTTGGCCTAGAAGTGTGAACGGATTAAAAGCAAACGAGGTAAGTCACATCACCGCCTCCCCCTCCCACGTCCTCCCCTACACTAGAACGGTCAACTCTCGCGCTGGTTTACAGTCTGACGACCCATACAGTTAGTTGCCCATGACATGCCATTGTTCTCTGCCTCCCCCCCACCAACTCTCATGTGGCTACGCCCACCAGCTAATCTACATCTTACTACATACACACACACACACACACACATACATATGTATGAGCACATATGCTAATAGGGCTGAACTTTCTTTCAGCCAAATATAAATACGACTACAAATACATTCAGGGCTTAGTCAAAGCCTCTTGAGCTGCGCTTATGTGTGGGCAGCATTGGCATTGAACTGCCAGTGCTGCCAGTTTTTTATTTTTTACTATTTATTTTTTGGCTTGATAGAACCACTTGAAGACAACAAGTGCTCGTTAGGCTGGCAGTCGATGCTATAAAAATATTGTGACCACATAAATTGTGTGTGTGCGTTGAAGTAAAAATCAAAACAAGAAAGAGGGAAATGCCCGACTTGAATATACCCTGTAAGCTATTCTGAATTGTTTGAACCACATAAGTCCAATTATTAGTAATAGATATCATCAAGAATAAATAATGGGCTATTCCTCCAAATAAGTACACTGATATACCCTGTAACCTGCTCTGAACGTTGTAGTATGCATTTATATAAACTTGTACATGTTTTTCTTAGTCTTAAAAATTAACTAAATCTGCATATAATAGGACTATATATTTGTAGTATACAGACGGACAAACAGAAAGACTTCGATTCGACTGCTATTAAGGACAAAGAGGCCTCCATCTAGCTGTAACATATACAATTGATCAACTGCAATATACCCTTCATCAAATGGATACAGGGTAGAAAAAAAAGCAATTTCAGACAAATTACATTTAACCGTACTCGAAAGCGGCAAAAAGCGCCATGGAAAAGATGAAAAATGAATTGGCGACGGCACGCTTCGATCCCTCAAGCCCCCCCCCCCTCCCCTTCCGGTCCAATCTTCGAATGCCCCATGCCCCAATCTGCCCGACTCGAGCTGCAGCTGCTAACAATGCCACTTGCCGCCGAGAGAAGTGTAAGACAAACAATAAAAGAAACATCAGTGGGCAGCACAGACACACATAAGAAATACAGGTAGACCATATGCCTGTATATAGTTGGACGAAAAGTGTTCCGGTCTGATTTAACAATTGTTAATAATAAATAGCTTATGCATTGGACACGCTCCAACTGGACAGTTGGGCGTCACACGCAACCGACTGGCCAACATACGAGCTACTCAAACACTTTCGGCTAAGCCCCCCCAAAAAAAAAAGCGAGATATATACATATGAATTCGTTAAACAGAAATTTTCTTTTCACGGCATTTTGCGGTTAGGCACAAATTCTTTGTTTGGCATGTTTTGAAGACGAGTTAGGGCATTTGCTGCAGTCGGTTTCGAAACTCAACAATAGACAGCTGTTGGACACCTGACAAATGAGGCAATTGTTGATTGAGTAACCGCAATTCGCTTAAAGCCGCTCTTTGTGCAGCTTAGGCAATGGGCTATACCCTTGTATACCCTGTACTCTGCATGGAAATGGGCGCAGTTGCCATTATGCATGTTTTATCGTATTCGGTCAGCACAAAAGGTAGCTTACATTTGACAGCAGCCACGTCGATAAATATCGATTCCAGCTCTGAATTTTCATTTAAGCTTGACTTCTATAGTCAGAATGTTCATCATTTAAGGAAAAGATTGGACTTAGTTTGGTATGCAATATCTTAATAAACTACAATATGAGACTAAAGAAAGGCCTAGCAAGCATGCCATTTAGATGCCATTTACACTAGTTACAGGGTATCTCAGCGTTGCACACCCTAATAAGTGCCGCCTTACTTATTGCAAGACTAATTGAACCAATTGGAATTGGCCCAAAGCATTTGGTATAAAGTGTTTAGAGCGGCAGCCATTGCCATCCAAGTTAGCTAAAAGGCCAGCTGTCCACACAAATAATCAAGCAAGCTCTCAATTTGCATTAACTACTCCAAGTTGGGTTAGTTTGGGACGTGTGCACATCTTGAGGGCTATCGAACGCGAGCAGACATCTCCATAGCCATATCAGTCGCAGGCACTTAAGATAGACAAACATTCAAACAACTTCTACAATTCGATAGGTTTGCGCTGCACTTGGCTTTCCACCAGGGGATTGCCCCTAGACCATGAATACACAGAACGAAAAGAACTCTTTTCTTTAGAAGCAAAATAAACTCCATTCTAAGAACTAAAACTAGATAAGAAACTACAACAAGCATTGGGGGAAGAACCCTGCTCTAGATATTAATATGACTTGGTTAAGTCAAATATTGTTTAGTTCTTAAAATATCTTGTTGTGCTTGAAGAATGTTCAATTAAGTTAGAAACCATCTTGATTTACAAGCTAATTGTAAATGTTTAAAAATAATATTAGAGCAAAATATTATTATATATATATTAGGAATCAAACATTAGACCAAATATATTCCCTGCCTGTCCGATCTGAACATAGTCTGGACTCGTTGCGTTGCATCGTAGCCAACTTCTGAGTTGTTGATTTCTGATGCGACATTGATTTGTTTGTAAATCGATTGTGACGGACAGTAAAATTGTGTGTTGGTTTTGCCACTTTCTCCCAATTTCCGAATCTGCCAATGTTTGACCAGGGGCGGCCAATGTGATTATAAATTCCAAAACAGCTTATAATTGCGCACATATCGTGCAGCAGCCCTGGGCGACTGTCAATCAACTCTCGATAGCAGCGATTTATCTAATGAATACGACATTGTTATATCTAACGATTTTCAGAGTTACCCTCGACATTTACGACATCTATTCAACTCATGCGGAACTCAGCTGACACATGTTTTGATATATTTGCACTATTTGTTTAACATTTTTATCTGTGAATTAAACTCGATGTCGTTTCACAGCCAAAAAAATAAATAAATAAATAAATAAAAATAAACAAAACTCAACACCTGTTCGACTGGTTTTTGGACTTAATGCTTCAAGCGATCATAATTAATTTTTTTTGGGGTTGGCCCATAAATTGGCGTTGACCCGCTGTCATTTGCGGTTGGCCACCTTCCGAAAGCCTCAAGTTTACTTTCTATGCGAAAGAGATGGCGAGAAAATTTGCCAGCTATTTGGCTTTAATGGTCGAACAAATTGCTTTTTAATTAAGCCACATTTTCTATGTTTATAAACCTATAAATATTCTGTTTAAAACTTATTAAAAACTCATTATTGGTTTATAAATTGGTTTCTCATCCCAGGAAAATCTACAAACTAGTCCTGCAGTCCTCTATAGCTGAGCCAGGCCAGGGTATGGATGAGGTATTATCTAAGAAGCTCCCATCTTAGCCTAAATCTAACTTTTTTAATCCGAAACTTAAAGTCGAGTTCCACAAGTTTAACTAGAATCAACTTCCTTAAACCTTGTAACTGAGTAAAAGTATATATGATCTTTTTTTTTATAAATAAAGCATCCTGAAAAGGTTTGCTTGATTTTTTTGTATATTGTTATTGTCCTACAATATACCTTCTTAGTACTCAGTTTCTACAGAGCATGGAGGGAGTTCAGGAACATTATCAAATTTTATTGCACATTTACTTTAATTGGCCAAAACATAAATCCAATTGTGATCAGCTTAGAAGCAATCGTTGATGGAGGGCAGAGCACCGTTACAGTAGTGCCAGGTGGACCAGGCGGACCAGCCCTGCTGGCTGAGCACCTTCTGGGCGCAGCGGACGGAGTGGGTGATGTCGTCGGTCAACAGGGCGTTGCAGCTCAAGGCGCACTCGTTGTACGAGAAGCGACCATTGGCGGGCTGGCACCAGTAATAGTTGTTGATCTGGAAGATGCCATAGTCGTTCGATCCCATTCGAGTTCTCAGGACCGACCCACGCCGGTGCGGTAGGAGCTTTCGTGCTCGGCAATGCACGTCCACTTGTTCAGCTGGTCACGAGGAACGCCCAGGGCGGACATCTCGCGGGCCAGGGAGCAACGGTCCATGGTGCGACCCAGAGCGGGGGCGGCAAAAGCCAGAGCAACCAAAACAATGAAAGCCTTCATGCTGACAATTCTTCTATTCAGGAACTGATGTCGAAGGCTTGCAATTCGTGCCCTTTTATAGGGCCATATTATCGCCAAGGTAACCCAATCTTAAGTGCATTTGACTAAATTACAAATATTTGATAGCTAAAGGCCTTGCCTGTCCTATCTTATCTGATACGTTTACATTCGAGAAGTCTCGAGATGTAATACAACGTTTATAGAGTACCCCAGCTGTATTATTTAATTTCCCCTATTTGCCAGCCAAAATTGACTTCTGCATGATATTTGTTGCATTTGTGGTTGGAGTTCTGCCCCTTGACTACTCGAGTCGCCGGTTCGACTCGTTTTTGTCGCGCTCTGATATCAACGAATAGACCTGAGTCTGTTTATAATTCGACTGACCCGCTGTCATTTGCTGTGCTTCATTCGAGTTTACTTTCTATCAGAGAAAATGTGCAAAAAGGTTCAGTTTTTTATGGGCACGCAACAAATTGTTTGTTTTGTTTAGCAAAAGTTTCTAAATTTTATGGTTTTATTTATGGACGGCACACATTGAATTAGATTAGCGCTCATTTCAACTTAATAAGCGTTAATACAAACAAAAAGTAGAAACTCTTGCGAAACTCATTTGAGGCTATTGACAACATTCTCTACATTCAACATTCTCCACATTTTTGCGCATGAAAGTGACAGTTTTCTTTGAATTCGCGTTGGTCACCCTAAAAATCCAAATTAATAGTTGTTGAATGGTAAACCGCTTTGGTCACCCTTGTTCTTAAGCAGCCGTGCTAATACAGATTTAAGTGTTGGGCAACACTTTTGCATTGATTAAAAAAGATTGTAGAAAGTCTTATTAAGAAAATATCATTCATATTTTAGTTAATTTCTATTGATTTTTGAGGTTAAATGATTTTTCGATTCGAATCAAAATTTTTCATTTATATTTTAATATGAGCCAAGCATTTAGTGGTTCAGTAGCCCAAAAAATTCTCAGCCGAAACTCGAACGGAACTGAACTCCAAGGCATCAATAGCGTGGATCCCATTTATTGGATCTAACCAAATTGAAATCTAGCCCGATATTTCTTTATGAAAATATGTACGATATAACATAATTTCAGTAGAAAGGGCAACTGTAAATTACAAATATAATTATTTAATTAAAGTTTAAGGCAAAGACTGGGTTTCGGAATGTAGACGAACAGGTTGAACCTAAACTAAAGACAGGCAGTTGATTTGAACTATAAGACGAACCCTTAAACAACTCTGATAAAATGCGAAAAAAGATTAAACGGATCAATTAACATTCTTGACGTCTTGATATGCAGACTTTTAAGCAGTTGAGTATCATTTGGCCCCGTTAGAGCGAATATTTGGAAACAGAACAAGCTCAAATTTGGGGCGAAAAGTTCTTGAACTGGGCATATAGTTTGGACTATCTGGTCTATTATCGTAACAGTAGTTTCTATTGCTATCATTTTGGACGTTTAATTGGACAATTAGCGGCGACTTTTATATAAATGACGCATAATTGGTCAGAGGTGATTGCGTATGCCCAAAGCCCGAAGCTCATGCATATGCGATGAGGTTTTTAGAAATTCTTGCCCGACTTAAGAACTGTTAGCTGACCCATACACGAAGTCAAGCTGTTGGCTGATAGTCGAAAGGTTTTACTTATACTTATTAGCTTATAAGACAAACAAGAGTAAAAGTGAATAGAGAAGAATTCACAAGTCAGCAACCGGTTAGAAAATCGATAATTCATGGATATCTAAGAGGGTCACGCTCCAAGCCACTTTTGTCAGTCATTTGGCCAATGGTTATACAGTAGCCTTTTGTCATTTGTCTTTCGCTGTTAACCCAATGCCAAGAGGTTAACAACTTTCTTAGAAATGTGTAGAAATCTGTGGTCGCCTTAAGATCAACAAGTGCTGCCCCGGGACCCAAGGAATACCGCTAGCAATTGATGGAGTTGGTGGAAAGAAGATTTGTGTGTGGTTGCAGCGGGTGCCCCTCCCAACATAACTTATTACGCAGATACACTCATAGAAAACCAAGTTAATGCTAAAGTTAAGTTGTTACAGTTTAACCGTGAACCTAACTTAACTTAAGCTATTTGATGATAGCTATCTTTTAAATACTAATGCTCAGATTTGTGTACTTAAATTAAGCGCAAATGTAGCTTAAGTATTTAAAAACTTTTTTTAAGTTTTATGAAGTTCAGCTTTAAGAACTTTAAGTCTTAGACTTGCCATAAATTAATGTACAACTAAATTCGTATTCAAATATGATAATCTACTCGTCAGATAATTTCGAGTTTGCCCCAAGTCGGGCACAAGCTGCTGGCTATATTTTCTTTCAGTGTACAATGCATGATGCTCCATGCCTGAGCTTGAATGGGGTTAATATAACAGCGCGTAGCGTCGGCGATGACGGGTTTTGCATAGTTGCGGTTGGGTCTTTAGACTGCGGCCTATCTCTTGTCAGCCTCCATGTCGAGAAAGCCATATGTGCATCTGAGTTGGCGTCGTTAATGTTCACGTTGATGATGTGTGTTAGCCTTCGGGCTCTGTGCCGAGTCACTGGCTTTAACGACTCAACTTGCGACCGTTATGAAATATAGCCATAAGTACACACGGTTGAGTTCTGTTCAAGAAAGAGTTGCAGGCCAAGTAGCTCTAAGGTCTGGCCAGTGTTGGCAAAGAAAGAAATTAAAAAAAAAAGCGCAAGAAGGAGCGAAACGAAGCTCGTTTGAGGCGACAAAATGGGCTTAAGCAAAAGTTATGAGTTTTCGCTGTTTTCTTCATTTAGCTACAACAATTATTGCTGCTGCATATGTAAATCAAAAAATATATATAGCTCAGCTTTATCAGAGCGAAGTTTTTGAGGAAGCTTTTCACAAACTCTCACAGCTCAATTATTTAGCTTAGAGTAAAAAAAGTCGACTTCAGTTTAAAAAAATATCAAATAAAATATACAAATAAATAAATTGCACTTAAATCTTAAATAAAGCAGGTTAAAACGAACAAAAAATAAATACAAAATATATAAAAATAAGCTAAGATAAAACATAAATAAATAAATGGGGGGAAAAAAGCTAAAAACGTTTGAAAAAAACACAATTTACCCGCTGCCCGCTTTGTTAATCATTTTGTTCCGCAATTGCACTTTGAAAAAGTACAAAACAAATCCAAATTGAACGTAAAACAAGCACAATTGGCAGCACTGGTAACCGAAGACCAGTGCTGCCTTCTGAGCTTAGCTCTGAGATGTAAACAAGCATCGCTCGTAGCCTAATTTAAATATAAATAGCCAACTCTTTAGGCATGGTAATTGCAAAACGAAGACCACGAAAATTCAAAAAAAAAAATAATAATAACAACAATAAAAAAATCAAGGTTAACCAGGTTAATGGTTAACATTTAAGTACTAGCATTTGGCCTAACACATAACTCATTAACTGGGCTAATTTAAGCGCTTGTTCGAGTTTAAAACCCCGCTACTTGCTGTCCTATAAGGCACATACTATTTATCTACTTAGTAATAGGTTTTGACTAATTTAACAGACTTTTGCTCAATTGATTAGCCGCAATGTACTCTCGATAATGAAAGGCAAATCTGCAAATTGTCGCAAATCACGCGGCCACTTCAGATAGCGCTTAGCATAGATTATTTGTGCCTATAAAAACCCAGGCCTTTTAGCCTTTCTTCATCAGTTTCTGAATAGAAGAATTTGTCAACATGAAAGCCTTCATTGTTTTGGTTGCTTTGGCTTTTGCCGCCCCCGCTCTGGGTCGCACCATGGACCGTTGCTCCCTGGCCCGCGAGATGTCCGACTTGGGCGTTCCTCGTGACCAGCTGAACAAGTGGACGTGCATTGCCGAGCACGAGAGCTCCTACCGCACCGGCGTGGTTGGCCCCGAGAACTACAACGGCTCCAACGACTACGGCATCTTCCAGATCAACGACTACTACTGGTGCCAGCCCGCCAATGGTCGCTTCTCGTACAACGAGTGCGCCTTGAGCTGCAACGCCCTGTTGACCGACGACATCACCCACTCCGTCCGCTGCGCCCAGAAGGTGCTCAGCCAGCAGGGCTGGTCCGCCTGGTCCACCTGGCACTACTGTGACGGTGCTCTGCCCTCCATCGATGACTGCTTCTAAGCTTTTTTGTTGATGAAAAAATAAACTCGAAACCTAATGAATTGAATTGACAGTCTTTCCTTAATCTAACTCGCCTTCAGACTTATTCCTTTTCCATGAGGTTTTTCGCTCTTTGCTCCTTTGGATGGAAGAGCCAGAACAAAAGCGACTTATGTTAGAGCCTTTGCCCAAAAGGAACAGAACATGATGTTCTTATACAGTTTTCATATATTTCATTTATTTCGATTCTCTATCAGATGTCGCAGCAGTTGGTTTGATTCTGAGAAAAGATCCACTGAAAAATTGGGAAAATCCAATGATGGCATCTCGCTATATTTACTGTGTGTGTGTATTTAATCTTCGACAAATGTGCTTTCTTCTGGCTTTGCTTAATAAATGACATTCTTAAAGTGAAGTTTTGGTCTTGGGCTGTTTCCATTCTCGATTGTCGACCGTCGACTGTCGGTTGCCGTTCTGCCACAGTCGTAATTGGCTGTCTCTTAACATGTTCGTGTGCTTTCTAAAGCCATAGAGGAGATTGAAGAAAGACCAATAACAAATAACGCATAACGAAAGCAAGAATCAATCTGCGGAGCACAGAGATCGAGAGAGAGGAACTTGTCTAGACTTCCCTACCGTTCACTCACACAATAGGCCGTTGACTTGGAGCGGTCAGTGAATTCTTAATGGGAAGAGGAAAAACAGTCGGTGGGCAATATAATTTATACAGGTAGCCGGCAGTAAATGGGCAACTTAGAACCGGGCTAAGGAAGTGGCAATGCATTAACAGAGAGTCACACTGAAAGCCCGTCTGGCGAACAGGCTTGAAACAAAGCAGGAAATCAAAGACTGGAAAATTATACCGTCCCGGCGGGGAGGGTAGGCGGGTGGTGTAAATGTCAGCAGACCTTTTCCTTCCACCAAGTGCAAAGTTGTACTTGCTCTCGAGCCTTTCCTATAATTTGTGCACATTAGCACAACTGGGCCCCCGAGCATATGTAATTGGCCCTGGGGCCGGAGTTCGGCGCCCCTTGCGGCGACATGGGCGGGCGGGTCAACTAAGTACGTACCCCCACTCAAATACAATTGCTGCGGTTACCTGTTACCTGCTTAAAGTCAGTCTACCGTAAAGTTATGGCGGTCTCTACACAGATAACAAACAACCCGGCCTGATACCAGCTAGACGCATTGGCATCGGTTGAAGGGCTCAGATGATCTTCATACTAACTTGATTCGTATGCACGTCAGGCATTGTGGCTGATTTAATTGGTTTGGCCAAAGAAAGAGTGAATGTAAAGGTGTGAAAGAACTTTACTTAAGCTAAGCTGAGGAAAATAAGAAAGCTGCCAGAGAAACCTGTACAAGAAATCAGATGCATGTAGAAGAAGGAAGGATGTGAATTAAAGTTGAGCTCCACTAAAACTTCCTTCTTTTTATAAAAAATTATGTGAAACTAAAGTTATACTTTAATATAAAAACATCCTTATTTATCTAGATCTTAAGCAGCTTGGTCTTAGGCCAATTTATATTAGTTACTGGAATACCCTTATTATAAAAGTTGCCAGCTAGATTTACCCTGTAAAAGGCTGTTAGAGACATTGTCTTCTCTCCGCAGCTCAACTCAAGCTGATCTGAGCTAGAAACAAAGGAAGTTATATATTTCCAGAGAGATATAAAAACTTATTTGAATCAAGTATTTTGCACTTAGCTTAAACAAAGCCAACCTTAAACAACTTCTAAGACCGCAAAGCTACAATAAAAGTCCTAAATTCTTGATTTTTTCAGTGTAAACAAAGAAAGTCCATTTTAAATAATAATTGTGCTCTGATATGTGGCATATGAATGTATATAAACAAAAATGGGTTAAGCAATTTCAACATTGTCTGAGGTACAATATATATTGATTTTGAAGGGACCTTCCGTGTGCTCTGAATTCTGATCAAGATTATATATATTCATAAGAGTCGAAGAAGAAGCCATTCTTTTGTCCAATACACATACATATATACAAAATACCAATTATTGTATGCAAATTCGTTCAAAGTAATTGAAGCATTTGAACATCTTATAGACCACAAAACTTTCTATGCAGTTA
>NW_027212800.1:0-56235 GCF_030788295.1 Drosophila virilis
GATTTGACCGAGTTATGGGGGTGGAAATTTTGACCAATGTCTATATATGATATTTTGACGATGTTCGAGGGAACCATTTTCACATGAAATTTGACCAAAAATCATGTTGCCAGGGTTTTGATGCCAAATTCATCTAGAGGCTAAACCAAGAGAAAGAACCAAACCTCGTGAAAATCGGATGATTTGACAGAGTTATGGGGGTGAGAAATTTTCACCAATGTCTATATATGATATTTTGACGATGTTCGAGGGAACCATTTTCACATGAAATTTGACCAAAAATCATGTGCCGGGTTTTGATGCCAAAATGGATCTAGAGGCTAAACCAAGAGAAAAGAACCAAACCTCGTGAAAATCGGATGAGATTGACCGAGTTATGGGGGTGGAAATTTTGACCAATGTCTATATTGATATTTTGACGATGTTCGAGGGAACCATTTTCACATGAAATTTGACCAAAAATCATGTGCCAGGGTTTGATGCCAGATTCATCTAGAGGCTAAACCAAGAGAAAAGAACCAAACCTCGTGAAAATCGGATGAGATTTGACCGAGTTATGGGGGTGGGAAATTTTGACCAATGTCTATATATATTTGACGATGTTCGAGGGAACCATTTTCACATGAAATTTGACCAAAAATCATGTTGCCGGGTTTGATGCCAAATCGATCTAGAGGCTAAACCAAGAGAAATGAGCCAAACCTTGTGAAAAATTGGTTGAGATTTGACCGAGTTATGGGGGTGAGAAATTGGTGACCAATGTCTATATATAATATTCTGACGATGTTCGAGGGAACCATTTTCACATGAAATTTGACCAAATATCATGTTGCCAGGGTTTGATGCCAGATTCATCTAGAGGCTAAACCAAGAGAAAGAACCAAACCTCGTGAAAATCGGATGAGATTTGACCGAGTTATGGGGGTGGGAAATTTTGACCAATGTCTATATATGATATTTTGACGATGTTCGAGGGAACCATTTTCACATGAAATTTGACCAAAAATCATGTTGCCGGGTTTTGATGCCAAAATGATCTAGAGGCTAACCAAGAGAAAAGAACCAAACCTCGTGAAAATCGGATGAGATTTGACCGAGTTATGGGGGTGGGAAACTTTTGACCAATGTCTATATATGATATTTTGACGATGTTCGAGGGAACCATTTCCATGAAATTTGACCAAAAATCATGTTGCCAGGGTTTGATGCCAATTCATCTAGAGGCTAAACCAAGAGAAAAGAACCAAACCTCGTGAAAATCGGATGAGATTTGACAGAGTTATGGGGGTGAGAAATTTTCACCAATGTCTATATATGATATTTTGACGATGTTCGAGGGAACCATTTTCACATGAATTTGACCAAAAATCATGTTGCCCGGGTTTTGATGCCAAAATGATCTAGAGGCTAAACCAAGAGAAAAGAACCAAACCTCGTGAAAATCGGATGAGATTTGACCGAGTTATGGGGGTGGGAAATTTTGACCAATGTCTATATATGATATTTTGACGATGTTCGAGGGAACCATTTTTCACATGAAATTTGACCAAAAATCATGTTGCCGGGTTTTGATGCCAAATCGATCTAGAGGCTAAACCAAGAAAAATGAGCCAAACCTTGTGAAAATTGGTTGGATTTGACCGAGTTATGGGGGTGAGAATTTGGGACCAATGTCTATTATAATATTCTGACGATGTTCGAGGGAACCATTTTCACATGAAATTTGACCAAAAATCATGTTGCCAGGGTTTGATGCCAGATTCATCTAGAGGCTAAACCAAGAGAAAAGAACCAAACCTCGTGAAAATCGGATGAGATTTGACCGAGTTATGGGGGGTGGGAAATTTTGACCAATGTCTATATATGATATTTTGACGATGTTCGAGGGAACCATTTTCACATGAAATTTGACCAAAAATCATGTTGCCGGGTTTTGATGCCAAATAGATCTAGAGGCTAAACCAAGAGAAAAGAACCAAACCTCGTGAAAATCGGATGAGATTTGACCGAGTTATGGGGGTGGGAAATTTTGACCAATGTCTATATATGATATTTTGACGATGTTCGAGGGAACCATTTTCACATGAAATTTGACCAAAAATCATGTTGCCAGGGTTTGATGCCAGATTCATCTAGAGGCTAAACCAAGAGAAAAGAACCAACCTCGTGAAAATCGGATGAGATTTGACCGAGTTATGGGGGTGGGAAATTTTGACCAATGTCTATATATGATATTTTGACGATGTTCGAGGGAACCATTTTTCACATGAAATTTGACCAAACATCATGTTGCCCGGGTTTTGATGCCAAATCGATCTAGAGGCTAAACCAAGAGAAATGAGCCAAACCTTGTGAAAATTGGTTGAGATTTGACCGAGTTATGGGGTGAGAAATTGTGACCAATGTCTATATATAATATTCTGACGATGTTCGAGGGAACCATTTTCACATGAATTTGACCAAAAATCATGTTGCCAGGGTTTGATGCCAGATTCATCTAGAGGCTAAACCAAGAGAAAAGAACCAAACCTCGTGAAAATCGGATGAGATTTGACCGAGTTATGGGGGTGGGAAATTTTGACCAATGTCTATATATGATATTTTGACGATGTTCGAGGGAACCATTTTCACATGAAATTTGACCAAAAATCATGTTGCCGGGTTTTGATGCCAAAATGATCTAGAGGCTAAACCAAGAGAAAAGAACCAAACCTCGTGAAAATCGGATGAGATTTGACCGAGTTATGGGGGTGGGAAATTTTGACCAATGTCTATATATGATATTTTGACGATGTTCGAGGGAACCATTTTCACATGAAATTTGACCAAAAATCATGTTGCCAGGGTTTGATGCCAAATTCATCTAGAGGCTAAACCAAGAGAAAAGAACCAAACCTCGTGAAAATCGGATGAGATTTGACAGAGTTATGGGGGTGAGAAATTTTCACCAATGTCTATATATGATATTTTGACGATGTTCGAGGGAACCATTTTCACATGAAATTTGACCAAAAATCATGTTGCCGGGTTTTGATGCCAAAATGATCTAGAGGCTAACCAAGAGAAAAGAACCAAACCTCGTGAAAATCGGATGAGATTGACCGAGTTATGGGGGTGGGAAATTTTGACCAATGTCTATATATGATATTTTGACGATGTTCGAGGGAACCATTTTCACATGAAATTTGACCAAAAATCATGTTGCCGGGTTTTGATGCCAAATCGATCTAGAGGCTAAACCAAGAGAAATGAGCCAAACCTTGTGAAAATTGGTTGAGATTTGACCGAGTTATGGGGGTGAGAAATTTTGACCAATGTCTATATATAATATTCTGACGATGTTCGAGGGAACCATTTTCACATGAAATTTGACCAAAAATCATGTTGCCAGGGTTTGATGCCAGATTCATCTAGAGGCTAAACCAAGAGAAAAGAACCAAACCTCGTGAAAATCGGATGAGATTTGACCGAGTTATGGGGGTGGGAAATTTTGACCAATGTCTATATATGATATTTTGACGATGTTCGAGGGAACCATTTTCACATGAAATTTGACCAAAAATCATGTTGCCGGGTTTTGATGCCAAAATGATCTAGAGGCTAAACCAAGAGAAAAGAACCAAACCTCGTGAAAATCGGATGAGATTTGACCGAGTTATGGGGGTGGGAAATTTTGACCAATGTCTATATATGATATTTTGACGATGTTCGAGGGAACCATTTTCACATGAAATTTGACCAAAAATCATGTTGCCAGGGTTTGATGCCAAATTCATCTAGAGGCTAAACCAAGAGAAAAGAACCAAACCTCGTGAAAATCGGATGAGATTTGACAGAGTTATGGGGGTGAGAAATTTTCACCAATGTCTATATATGATATTTTGACGATGTTCGAGGGAACCATTTTCACATGAAATTTGACCAAAAATCATGTTGCCGGGTTTTGATGCCAAAATGATCTAGAGGCTAAACCAAGAGAAAAGAACCAAACCTCGTGAAAATCGGATGAGATTTGACCGAGTTATGGGGGTGGGAAATTTTGACCAATGTCTATATATGATATTTTGACGATGTTCGAGGGAACCATTTTCACATGAAATTTGACCAAAAATCATGTTGCCGGGTTTTGATGCCAAAATGATCTAGAGGCTAAACCAAGAGAAAGGAACCAAACCTCGTGAAAATCGGATGAGATTTGACCGAGTTATGGGGGTGAGAAATTTTGACCAATGTCTATATATGATATTTTGACGGTGTTCGAGGGAACCATTTTCACATGAAATTTGACCAAAAATCATGTTGCCAGGGTTTGATGCCAAATTCATCTAGAGGCTAAACCAAGAGAAAAGAACCAAACCTCGTGAAAATCGGATGAGATTTGACCGAGTTATGGGGGTGGGAAATTTTGACCAATGTCTATATATGATATTTTGACGATGTTTGAGGGAACCATTTTCACATGAAATTTGACCAAAAATCATGTTGCCGGGTTTTGATGCCAAAATGATCTAGAGGCTAAACCAAGAGAAAAGAACCAAACCTCGTGAAAATCGGATGAGATTTGACCGAGTTATGGGGGTGGGAAATTTTGACCAATGTCTATATATGATATTTTGACGATGTTCGAGGGAACCATTTTCACATGAAATTTGACCAAAAATCATGTTGCCAGGGTTTGATGCCAGATTCATCTAGAGGCTAAACCAAGAGAAAAGAACCAAACCTCGTGAAAATCGGATGAGATTTGACCGAGTTATGGGGGTGGGAAATTTTGACCAATGTCTATATATGATATTTTGACGATGTTCGAGGGAACCATTTTCACATGAAATTTGACCAAAAATCATGTTGCCGGGTTTTGATGCCAAATCGATCTAGAGGCTAAACCAAGAGAAATGAGCCAAACCTTGTGAAAATTGGTTGAGATTTGACCGAGTTATGGGGGTGAGAAATTGTGACCAATGTCTATATATAATATTCTGACGATGTTCGAGGGAACCATTTTCACATGAAATTTGACCAAAAATCATGTTGCCAGGGTTTGATGCCAGATTCATCTAGAGGCTAAACCAAGAGAAAAGAACCAAACCTCGTGAAAATCGGATGAGATTTGACCGAGTTATGGGGGTGGGAAATTTTGACCAATGTCTATATATGATATTTTGACGATGTTCGAGGGAACCATTTTCACATGAAATTTGACCAAAAATCATGTTGCCGGGTTTTGATGCCAAAATGATCTAGAGGCTAAACCAAGAGAAAAGAACCAAACCTCGTGAAAATCGGATGAGATTTGACCGAGTTATGGGGGTGGGAAATTTTGACAAATGTCTATATATGATATTTTGACGATGTTCGAGGGAACCATTTTCACATGAAATTTGACCAAAAATCATGTTGCCAGGTTTTGATGCCAAATTCATCTAGAGGCTAAACCAAGAGAAAAGAACCAAACCTCGTGAAAATCGGATGAGATTTGACAGAGTTATGGGGGTGAGAAATTTTCACCAATGTCTATATATGATATTTTGACGATGTTCGAGGGAACCATTTTCACATGAAATTTGACCAAAAATCATGTTGCCGGGTTTTGATGCCAAAATGATCTAGAGGCTAAACCAAGAGAAAAGAACCAAACCTCGTGAAAATCGGATGAGATTTGACCGAGTTATGGGGGTGGGAAATTTTGACCAATGTCTATATATGATATTTTGACGATGTTCGAGGGAACCATTTTCACATGAAATTTGACCAAAAATCATGTTGCCGGGTTTTGATGCCAAATCGATCTAGAGGCTAAACCAAGAGAAATGAGCCAAACCTTGTGAAAATTGGTTGAGATTTGACCGAGTTATGGGGGTGAGAAATTTTGACCAATGTCTATATATAATATTCTGACGATGTTCGAGGGAACCATTTTCACATGAAATTTGACCAAAAATCATGTTGCCAGGGTTTGATGCCAGATTCATCTAGAGGCTAAACCAAGAGAAAAGAACCAAACCTCGTGAAAATCGGATGAGATTTGACCGAGTTATGGGGGTGGGAAATTTTGACCAATGTCTATATATGATATTTTGACGATGTTCGAGGGAACCATTTTCACATGAAATTTGACCAAAAATCATGTTGCCGGGTTTTGATGCCAAAATGATCTAGAGGCTAAACCAAGAGAAAAGAACCAAACCTCGTGAAAATCGGATGAGATTTGACCGAGTTATGGGGGTGGGAAATTTTGACCAATGTCTATATATGATATTTTGACGATGTTCGAGGGAACCATTTTCACATGAAATTTGACCAAAAATCATGTTGCCAGGGTTTGATGCCAAATTCATCTAGAGGCTAAACCAAGAGAAAAGAACCAAACCTCGTGAAAATCGGATGAGATTTGACAGAGTTATGGGGGTGAGAAATTTTCACCAATGTCTATATATGATATTTTGACGATGTTCGAGGGAACCATTTTCACATGAAATTTGACCAAAAATCATGTTGCCGGGTTTTGATGCCAAAATGATCTAGAGGCTAAACCAAGAGAAAAGAACCAAACCTCGTGAAAATCGGATGAGATTTGACCGAGTTATGGGGGTGGGAAATTTTGACCAATGTCTATATATGATATTTTGACGATGTTCGAGGGAACCATTTTCACATGAAATTTGACCAAAAATCATGTTGCCGGGTTTTGATGCCAAAATGATCTAGAGGCTAAACCAAGAGAAAGGAACCAAACCTCGTGAAAATCGGATGAGATTTGACCGAGTTATGGGGGTGAGAAATTTTGACCAATGTCTATATATGATATTTTGACGGTGTTCGAGGGAACCATTTTCACATGAAATTTGACCAAAAATCATGTTGCCAGGGTTTGATGCCAAATTCATCTAGAGGCTAAACCAAGAGAAAAGAACCAAACCTCGTGAAAATCGGATGAGATTTGACAGAGTTGCGGGGGTGAGAAATTTTCACCAATGTCTATATATGATATTTTGACGATGTTCGAGGGAACCATTTTCACATGAAATTTGACCAAAAATCATGTTGCCGGGTTTTGATGCCAAAATGATCTAGAGGCTAAACCAAGAGAAAAGAACCAAACCTCGTGAAAATCGGATGAGATTTGACCGAGTTATAGGGGTGGGAAATTTTGACCAATGTCTATATATGATATTTTGACGATGTTCGAGGGAACCATTTTCACATGAAATTTGACCAAAAATCATGTTGCCAGGGTTTGATGCCAAATTCATCTAGAGGCTAAACCAAGAGAAAAGAACCAAACCTCGTGAAAATTGGATGAGATTTGACAGAGTTGTGGGGGTGAGAAATTTTCAACAATGTCTATATATGATATTTTGACGATGTTCGAGGGAACCATTTTCACATGAAATTTGACCAAAAATCATGTTGCCGGGTTTTGATGCCAAAATGATCTAGAGGCTAAACCAAGAGAAAAGAACCAAACCTCGTGAAAATCGGATGAGATTTGACCGAGTTATGGGGGTGGGAAATTTTGACCAATGTCTATATATGATATTTTGACGATGTTCGAGGGAACCATTTTCACATGAAATTTGACCAAAAATCATGTTGCCGGGTTTTGATGCCAAAATGATCTAGAGGCTAAACCAAGAGAAAGGAACCAAACCTCGTGAAAATCGGATGAGATTTGACCGAGTTATGGGGGTAAGAAATTTTGACCAATGTCTATATATGATATTTTGACGGTGTTCGAGGGAACCATTTTCACATGAAATTTGACCAAAAATCATGTTGCCAGGGTTTGATGCCAAATTCATCTAGAGGCTAAACCAAGAGAAAAGAACCAAACCTCGTGAAAATTGGATGAGATTTGACAGAGTTGTGGGGGTGAGAAATTTTCACCAATGTCTATATATGATATTTTGACGATGTTCGAGGGAACCATTTTCACATGAAATTTGACCAAAAATCATGTTGCCGGGGTTTGATGCCAAAATGATCTAGAGGCTAAACCAAGAGAAAAGAGCCAAACTTCGTGAAAATTGGTTGAGATTTGACCGAGTTATGGGGGTGGGAAATTTTGACCAATGTCTATATATAATATTTTGACGATGTTCGAAGGAACCATTTTCACATGAAATTTTACCAAAAATTATGTTGCCAGGTTTTTATGCCAAATTCATCTAGACGCTAAACCAAGAGAAAAGAACCAAACCTCGTGAAAATCGGATGAGAGTTGACCGAGTTATGGGGGTGGTAAATTTTGACCAATGTCTATATATGATATTTTGACGATGTTCGAGGTAACCATTTTCACATGAAATTTGACCAAAAAATCATGTTGCCAGGGTTTGATGCCAGATTCATCTAGAGGCTAAACCAAGAGAAAAGAACCAAACCTCGTGAAAATCGGATGAGATTTGACCGAGTTATGGGGGTGGGAAATTTTGACCAATGTCTATATATGATATTTTGACGATGTTCGAGGGAACCATTTTCACATGAAATTTGACCAAAAATCATGTTGCCGGGTTTTGATGCCAAAATGATCTAGAGGCTAAACCAAGAGAAAAGAACCAAACCTCGTGAAAATCGGATGAGATTTGACCGAGTTATGGGGGTGGGAAATTTTGACCAATGTCTATATATGATATTTTGACGATGTTCGAGGGAACCATTTTCACATGAAATTTGACCAAAAATCATGTTGCCGGGTTTTGATGCCAAAATGATCTAGAGGCTAAACCAAGAGAAAGGAACCAAACCTCGTGAAAATCGGATGAGATTTGACCGAGTTATGGGGGTGAGAAATTTTGACCAATGTCTATATATGATATTTTGACGGTGTTCGAGGGAACCATTTTCACATGAAATTTGACCAAAAATCATGTTGCCAGGGTTTGATGCCAAATTCATCTAGAGGCTAAACCAAGAGAAAAGAACCAAACCTCGTGAAAATCGGATGAGATTTGACAGAGTTGCGGGGGTGAGAAATTTTCACCAATGTCTATATATGATATTTTGACGATGTTCGAGGGAACCATTTTCACATGAAATTTGACCAAAAATCATGTTGCCGGGTTTTGATGCCAAAATGATCTAGAGGCTAAACCAAGAGAAAAGAACCAAACCTCGTGAAAATCGGATGAGATTTGACCGAGTTATGGGGGTGGGAAATTTTGACCAATGTCTATATATGATATTTTGACGATGTTCGAGGGAACCATTTTCACATGAAATTTGACCAAAAATCATGTTGCCAGGGTTTGATGCCAAATTCATCTAGAGGCTAAACCAAGAGAAAAGAACCAAACCTCGTGAAAATTGGATGAGATTTGACAGAGTTGTGGGGGTGAGAAATTTTCAACAATGTCTATATATGATATTTTGACGATGTTCGAGGGAACCATTTTCACATGAAATTTGACCAAAAATCATGTTGCCGGGTTTTGATGCCAAAATGATCTAGAGGCTAAACCAAGAGAAAAGAACCAAACCTCGTGAAAATCGGATGAGATTTGACCGAGTTATGGGGGTGGGAAATTTTGACCAATGTCTATATATGATATTTTGACGATGTTCGAGGGAACCATTTTCACATGAAATTTGACCAAAAATCATGTTGCCGGGTTTTGATGCCAAAATGATCTAGAGGCTAAACCAAGAGAAAGGAACCAAACCTCGTGAAAATCTGATGAGATTTGACCGAGTTATGGGGGTAAGAAATTTTGACCAATGTCTATATATGATATTTTGACGGTGTTCGAGGGAACCATTTTCACATGAAATTTGACCAAAAATCATGTTGCCAGGGTTTGATGCCAAATTCATCTAGAGGCTAAACCAAGAGAAAAGAACCAAACCTCGTGAAAATTGGATGAGATTTGACAGAGTTGTGGGGGTGAGAAATTTTCACCAATGTCTATATATGATATTTTGACGATGTTCGAGGGAACCATTTTCACATGAAATTTGACCAAAAATCATGTTGCCGGGGTTTGATGCCAAAATGATCTAGAGGCTAAACCAAGAGAAAAGAGCCAAACTTCGTGAAAATTGGTTGAGATTTGACCGAGTTATGGGGGTGGGAAATTTTGACCAATGTCTATATATAATATTTTGACGATGTTCGAAGGAACCATTTTCACATGAAATTTTACCAAAAATTATGTTGCCAGGTTTTTATGCCAAATTCATCTAGACGCTAAACCAAGAGAAAAGAACCAAACCTCGTGAAAATCGGATGAGAGTTGACCGAGTTATGGGGGTGGTAAATTTTGACCAATGTCTATATATGATATTTTGACGATGTTCGAGGTAACCATTTTCACATGAAATTTGACCAAAAATCATGTTGCCAGGGTTTGATGCCAGATTCATCTAGAGGCTAAACCAAGAGAAAAGAACCAAACCTCGTGAAAATCGGATGAGATTTGACCGAGTTATGGGGGTGGGAAATTTTGACCAATGTCTATATATGATATTTTGACGATGTTCGAGGGAACCATTTTCACATGAAATTTGACCAAAAATCATGTTGCCGGGTTTTGATGCCAAAATGATCTAGAGGCTAAGCCAAGAGAAAAGAACCAAACTTCGTGAACATCGGATGAGATTTGACCGAGTTATGGGGGTGGGAAATTTTGACCAATGTCTATATATGTCTATATATTTTGACGATGTTCGAGGGAACCATTTTCACATGAAATTTGACCAAAAATCATGTTGCCAGGGTTTGATGCCAGATTCATCTAGAGGCTAAACCAAGAGAAAAGAACCAAACCTCGTGAAAATCGGATGAGATTTGACCGAGTTATGGGGGTGAGAAATTTTGACCAATGTCTATATATGATATTTTGACGGTGTTCGAGGGAACCATTTTCACATGAAATTTGACCAAAAATCATGTTGCCAGGGTTTGATGCCAAATTCATCTAGAGGCTAAACCAAGAGAAAAGAACCAAACCTCGTGAAAATCGGATGAGATTTGACAGAGTTGCGGGGGTGAGAAATTTTCACCAATGTCTATATATGATATTTTGACGATGTTCGAGGGAACCATTTTCACATGAAATTTGACCAAAAATCATGTTGCCGGGTTTTGATGCCAAAATGATCTAGAGGCTAAACCAAGAGAAAAGAACCAAACCTCGTGAAAATCGGATGAGATTTGACCGAGTTATGGGGGTGGGAAATTTTGACCAATGTCTATATATGATATTTTGACGATGTTCGAGGGAACCATTTTCACATGAAATTTGACCAAAAATCATGTTGCCAGGGTTTGATGCCAAATTCATCTAGAGGCTAAACCAAGAGAAAAGAACCAAACCTCGTGAAAATTGGATGAGATTTGACAGAGTTGTGGGGGTGAGAAATTTTCAACAATGTCTATATATGATATTTTGACGATGTTCGAGGGAACCATTTTCACATGAAATTTGACCAAAAATCATGTTGCCGGGTTTTGATGCCAAAATGATCTAGAGGCTAAACCAAGAGAAAAGAACCAAACCTCGTGAAAATCGGATGAGATTTGACCGAGTTATGGGGGTGGGAAATTTTGACCAATGTCTATATATGATATTTTGACGATGTTCGAGGGAACCATTTTCACATGAAATTTGACCAAAAATCATGTTGCCGGGTTTTGATGCCAAAATGATCTAGAGGCTAAACCAAGAGAAAGGAACCAAACCTCGTGAAAATCGGATGAGATTTGACCGAGTTATGGGGGTAAGAAATTTTGACCAATGTCTATATATGATATTTTGACGGTGTTCGAGGGAACCATTTTCACATGAAATTTGACCAAAAATCATGTTGCCAGGGTTTGATGCCAAATTCATCTAGAGGCTAAACCAAGAGAAAAGAACCAAACCTCGTGAAAATTGGATGAGATTTGACAGAGTTGTGGGGGTGAGAAATTTTCACCAATGTCTATATATGATATTTTGACGATGTTCGAGGGAACCATTTTCACATGAAATTTGACCAAAAATCATGTTGCCGGGGTTTGATGCCAAAATGATCTAGAGGCTAAACCAAGAGAAAAGAGCCAAACTTCGTGAAAATTGGTTGAGATTTGACCGAGTTATGGGGGTGGGAAATTTTGACCAATGTCTATATATAATATTTTGACGATGTTCGAAGGAACCATTTTCACATGAAATTTTACCAAAAATTATGTTGCCAGGTTTTTATGCCAAATTCATCTAGACGCTAAACCAAGAGAAAAGAACCAAACCTCGTGAAAATCGGATGAGAGTTGACCGAGTTATGGGGGTGGTAAATTTTGACCAATGTCTATATATGATATTTTGACGATGTTCGAGGTAACCATTTTCACATGAAATTTGACCAAAAATCATGTTGCCAGGGTTTGATGCCAGATTCATCTAGAGGCTAAACCAAGAGAAAAGAACCAAACCTCGTGAAAATCGGATGAGATTTGACCGAGTTATGGGGGTGGGAAATTTTGACCAATGTCTATATATGATATTTTGACGATGTTCGAGGGAACCATTTTCACATGAAATTTGACCAAAAATCATGTTGCCAGGTTTTGATGCCAAAATGATCTAGAGGCTAAACCAAGAGAAAAGAACCAAACCTCGTGAAAATCGGATGAGATTTGACCGAGTTATGGGGGTGGGAAATTTTGACCAATGTCTATATATGATATTTTGACGATGTTCGAGGGAACCATTTTCACATGAAATTTGACCAAAAATCATGTTGCCAGGGTTTGATGCCAAATTCATCTAGAGGCTAAACCAAGAGAAAAGAACCAAACCTCGTGAAAATCGGATGAGATTTGACAGAGTTGCGGGGGTGAGAAATTTTCACCAATGTCTATATATGATATTTTGACGATGTTCGAGGGAACCATTTTCACATGAAATTTGACCAAAAATCATGTTGCCGGGTTTTGATGCCAAAATGATCTAGAGGCTAAACCAAGAGAAAAGAGCCAAACTTCGTGAAAATTGGTTGAGATTTGACCGAGTTATGGGGGTGGGAAATTTTGACCAATGTCTATATATAATATTTTGACGATGTTCGAAGGAACCATTTTCACATGAAATTTTACCAAAAATTATGTTGCCAGGTTTTTATGCCAAATTCATCTAGACGCTAAACCAAGAGAAAAGAACCAAACCATTTTCACATGAAATTTGACCAAAAATCATGTTGCCGGGTTTTGATGCCAAAATGATCTAGAGGCTAAACCAAGAGAAAAGAACCAAACCTCGTGAAAATCGGATGAGATTTGACCGAGTTATGGGGGTGGGAAATTTTGACCAATGTCTATATATGATATTTTGACGATGTTCGAGGGAACCATTTTCACATGAAATTTGACCAAAAATCATGTTGCCGGGTTTTGATGCCAAAATGATCTAGAGGCTAAACCAAGAGAAAGGAACCAAACCTCGTGAAAATCTGATGAGATTTGACCGAGTTATGGGGGTAAGAAATTTTGACCAATGTCTATATATGATATTTTGACGGTGTTCGAGGGAACCATTTTCACATGAAATTTGACCAAAAATCATGTTGCCAGGGTTTGATGCCAAATTCATCTAGAGGCTAAACCAAGAGAAAAGAACCAAACCTCGTGAAAATTGGATGAGATTTGACAGAGTTGTGGGGGTGAGAAATTTTCACCAATGTCTATATATGATATTTTGACGATGTTCGAGGGAACCATTTTCACATGAAATTTGACCAAAAATCATGTTGCCGGGGTTTGATGCCAAAATGATCTAGAGGCTAAACCAAGAGAAAAGAGCCAAACTTCGTGAAAATTGGTTGAGATTTGACCGAGTTATGGGGGTGGGAAATTTTGACCAATGTCTATATATAATATTTTGACGATGTTCGAAGGAACCATTTTCACATGAAATTTTACCAAAAATTATGTTGCCAGGTTTTTATGCCAAATTCATCTAGACGCTAAACCAAGAGAAAAGAACCAAACCTCGTGAAAATCGGATGAGAGTTGACCGAGTTATGGGGGTGGTAAATTTTGACCAATGTCTATATATGATATTTTGACGATGTTCGAGGTAACCATTTTCACATGAAATTTGACCAAAAATCATGTTGCCAGGGTTTGATGCCAGATTCATCTAGAGGCTAAACCAAGAGAAAAGAACCAAACCTCGTGAAAATCGGATGAGATTTGACCGAGTTATGGGGGTGGGAAATTTTGACCAATGTCTATATATGATATTTTGACGATGTTCGAGGGAACCATTTTCACATGAAATTTGACCAAAAATCATGTTGCCGGGTTTTGATGCCAAAATGATCTAGAGGCTAAGCCAAGAGAAAAGAACCAAACTTCGTGAACATCGGATGAGATTTGACCGAGTTATGGGGGTGGGAAATTTTGACCAATGTCTATATATGTCTATATATTTTGACGATGTTCGAGGGAACCATTTTCACATGAAATTTGACCAAAAATCATGTTGCCAGGGTTTGATGCCAGATTCATCTAGAGGCTAAACCAAGAGAAAAGAACCAAACCTCGTGAAAATCGGATGAGATTTGACCGAGTTATGGGGGTGGGAAATTTTGACCAATGTCTATATATGATATTTTGACGACGTTCGAGGGAACCATTTTCACATGAAATTTGACCAAAAATCATGTTGCCGGGTTTTGATGCCAAAATGATCTAGAGGCTAAACCAAGAGAAAAGAACCAAACCTCGTGAAAATTGGATGAGATTTGACCGAGTTATGGGGGTGGGAAGGCTTTGCACTTGGGGAATATACATATATTTATGTCTCTGTCTTTTGTCTCTTTTCTGTTGTCCTTCTGCCTGTTATATGTGTATTTCTCGTTGAATACCTCTTTCTTTCTGAGAAAAAAACCTACTTGTGAAACTGTATTTTTCAATTTGATATACTTATTTATCAACATACTTTAATAATAATAATAAATAATGAATATATCTAACAATATAAATTGAACATTTACAAAGGCTAACACCTTGCATTACTTTCTTTTTGGTTTTGACAACTAAGTTGACGCAAATTCGTTTTGAAGTTTGCACCTTTTGGTTTGGAGTACAACTTTTAGTAGTTTTACTTATTTCGTAAAGCCTTTAATTTTAAATCCACTTCCAAAGAGATCTTATTAACTTTTAACACCTTCAATAATCTCCAAGTTTGTGCACTTCGTGTCCATCTCTTGCTTCTATAGGAACGCAAGCTGACTCTTAACAACATTTGGACAAAACTTCCAACAATTTGGTGCGTAACACATAAGGGCAAAAGTTTTAACAATAAAACTATTTCTACTTATTTTCATTGTTGTTCCTGCATATATATGTGTATATGTGTATATATATGCATGTGTATGTGTATATGTATTTATTTATATGTGTCTGGCTCTGAGTGTTTTTGTCGTCCCTGCAGCTGACCGCAAAAGCCACAACAAACAAATGCAATAAAAATAAATATAAAAATAATTATGAATAGAAAAGTTGGCAGCCGAGAGAAAAAAAAAAAACACAACTCCCGTTCGCCTTCATTCAATTTTTTCTTGCCTTTGTTTATGATCTTAACTCAAATTAGAAATACAATTTGTAGCAGCCGCAACAAAAGTCGCCAAAGACAAGGGGCGACACTTGAAAGTGGTTTTAATGAAATGTCCATGCAGCAGCGTCTTTGAAGCTGCCCGGAAAAGCAGGTCAAGCAACAAAACACACAAGAAACGGAAGCAAAACGAATATTATGATAAGGAGACCACAAAAAAAGCGAGCCGAAGGGCGGCAAGAGGAATGCGCCGCATTGAAGTGCGGCTTCACATCGAGTGGGTTGTGGACAGTCATTAAAATGGAACTCGCGCAAATTATGCAGTCCGAAAAAAATGATAAAGAAAAAAAAAGCGCTGAAGAACTGACAAGACAAGGGTTGTAGTTGGGAGGGTGCGGTGGGGGGTGGTTGAAGGTTAAGGGTTGAGGGTTGCGGGTCGGGGGCAGGCAGCCAAAATATGTCGCCGATGTTAAGTGCTTCATTTAATTAACAAAGTTGACATGAAAGCGTGGCGCGCGCTCCATTGGGGAAAACCCATCCGCACGCTTGCACCCAGCCACTCCCCCCCCCCTTCTTCCCTTCTTTTTTCTGCTCCCTTTTTGTTGTATATTGCCTCAGTTGTTTGCGCTGCTTTTCTTTTGCTATTAATTGTTTGTGTGAGTTGGACAGACAACACGTGGCGTATACGCATTGCCATATTACTCATACGCCAGGTGTGCTTGTGAGTTCTTTATACTCTGTTAAATTTGATTAGAAATTCGTATGTTATAAGTTTCGATTTTGACTGCTGGTAGGCGCTTCACATTGTATTCGACAGCAGATCAAAAGCTCGCATATTGTACAGTACGCAGTTTAATTAATTGCCGAATAGCCACACCCCCATCCCCAACTACCCCCACCCAACCGCCCACGGCTCTTGTTTGTCTGTTGCGTATCTTGCAGTTACAATCTCTGGCTATTATTGAACAACAGCTGCGCATTTCTCAGAGCCTGGCCGTAAAAGTGCGAATGATATCGGTTGAACAAAATGTGCGTATTATTATTATTATTATGATATTTAGTACGCTCTTATTTATTTGCTATCTTGTATCTCGGGGCGTTCATAAACAACGCGTCATATTTGCATTTCATCACTTGCACAAATATGCCAGCGTGATTTTTGGCATTTTTTCATGTTCATAAAAACATGTCACAACGAATACCACAAAAGCAAATAATATTGACACACAAAATATATCAACGCAATTTAATTTGCTTAAGTGTGCAGGTAAATGAAGTAAATACGGTAAAGGTCGTGAGTTTCAAGGCTGAAAAGTTTTTTGGCACTATTTATAATGCAAAATGGAATTATAAAAATGAGTTGAGGGAGAAATTGGAGGAGACATTCAATAAGTGAAATATTTGCAATCTTTAAGTTCTTATAACATCGAAGTTTTTACTATTTATTCTATGCTATTCTATTTGGTTGCTCAGCTCTGGCTGATACAGAAAATATATACACTTCGTGAGGTCGGAGATTGTTATTTTGCCTTACACAAAAATATAAGAAAATATATATGTTTTTCATTAAGTTCTTATATAGGTATAATAAGCTTCAATCCGAATGGAGAAAGGCTGCAACCTCGCCCGTACAACTACTGACTTTCCTATTTTAACAATGAGGTGTGGAATTTCCGAAAAGCGTGAAACACGTCTCATATTCATTTTCTTTACACCCAAAACTGCGCCCATTCAACACTCGACACGCGATTATCAAGGAAGCGGAGTGGGTTTTCCTAAAAGTGTGAAATGAATTTGAAGAAAGATCTGTGTAACTGTGTTTAACGCCGATCGAATTGTAAATATCGCGACTTTTCCACACTTGCGAGTGGAATTACTAAAAAGCCCGCATTTGCGTGAAACTTCATCGCATAAGTTAACCATAGTGAAATGTCGGCAGGCAACGTGAATACCCTTACGCTCGCCTTGAATATTTTAACCGCGCTTGCCTTGAATATTAACAAACTAATTAAGCTATGCATTAAAATACATTTCAGATAACTGTAACTTTTTCAGGTACGATAATTTTGCCTCAAAACTAATGCATGTTAAATGATTAACGATAAATGCGTATAAAAATGAAATAACAATTAAAATATTTGCGTCATAAACTGCATAATAAATCATAAATTTATCATTACAAATTATTGCAAGGTAATTATTATGGGAACTCACCTGTCAAGGTGGCAATCCTTTTTATTTTCGTTTCGCGCAGCTCGTTTTTATGTTTGCAGAATTTTACACATGAAATAATTTAGTTTTTATGAAATTGTCGCGTTTTATCTATTTCCTTTTTTTTTTTCAAAGTAAATTCCTTGTTATGATATTTATTTAAGCAGAATTTTGTGCACTATTTGGACGCTTTTTTATTTGTGTGGCAGCTGCAGCAGCGAAAAACATTGAGGCGTATTTAATGTGGCATGGCTAAACGATCGTAAAAAACATGGTTAAAATGCTTTCAGAGGAAACATGTGTGTTGCTGTGTGTGTGTGTTGGTGTGTGTGTCGGTGTGTGTGTGTGCAACAGTTGCCATTTTATGGCTGTGGCAATAATAAAAATAAAATTAAATTGCAGACCACGCAACAGTTTGCAATTATGTGCAAATGCACATGGCCCTTGGCCAGAAGTCCAGTCTAGTAAACGTTAAGCAGACGCTCAGCTCTTGGCCAATTTGTTGTTAATTGTTTTAGCTGCTGCCGCAGCTACTACTGCTGTTACATTTATTTCAATTGAACTTTAGTTTTGAATTTTGTCGCACTTGTTGTCACAGCGCGCACTTTTACAGCTGATGTGAGTGCACTCACAATGGCCATTCATTTAGTCACTTTATTCATCAGCAACTCCTTCACACTGTTACAACTTTTTTATAGCTGTTGATTGCGATTACTTTTTGCCTATCCGCTTTGCTACTGCTAGTGCAACCTTCTGCGACGCCAGCCAACTGCGAACTGAACTGCTCCAGTTTCGTATTTCACCTTATAAAGTGAAGCGAAGCGTCGCTGCTCCCGTGTTATCCTTATAGGCGAGTCCCGACTGGCTGTGCCCGTCTGCTTCCAGCTAGCCGTTGGTTTGATAAGAAGCCACATTGGTGTGCGTGTGCTTCTCGCTCTCGCCTCGCACACTGCTGAGCGCATGGGAGAGTGCGAGAGCGTGAGCGGAGCTATTGGAAAGTCAGAGAGTATTTGGCGATGTTTCTCTTTGACAAGCTTTCGCAAGAAGTTGTGTTTGGCTGTTAGAAAGATTTGAAAATATTAATTTCTTAAAAAAAATTGATTAACATAATTAACAATTATAAACAAAATTGAAAAAAGAAAATAAAATTTATTTATTTTAAAAATACATCGAATTAAAATCAATTTTAATATTATGTATTACTCTTTCCAATCTGAGCAACTTTTATGATGTTAATTTATTATTCGTATTTTTCAAAACGTATTTTGTTGCAAATTAAATATTTGGTTGAAAGATTTTTATCAAATTTTTTTAAAATGTTTATTTATTATTATTTTATTTTTTTTTTCATTTAATTCGTTATAATCTTTTAATGATTTTTACATAATTAAAATTTTTATTGTTCAAATTATTTTTTTCCTTTTGTAGTTTTTAATTTTAACTTTTATTTAAATTTTAGTTTTGATTGATAAAATACTTTTGTCTAATAATTTAGTGCTCCTCATTCTCCTCATTATCCATTTTTTTTTATAATTTCACCAATTCCTTTTTTTTATTTTTTATTTCATAATTTTCTTGCCCATTTATTTTATTTTTAGTTATTTTTCAACTTCAAATTTCCTGTTTTCTGTTAAAACGCAGTTAGATTTATCTAGCTATTTCGCTCGCTCATCGTGCCTCTCTCTCACACACGCACACACGCACTCCATTTTTCATGCTACGCAGTTTCGAGTTTTGGGTGTGAGCTTTCATGAATGAACACCCTCCTGTTGCATTTGTTTTTATTGTAAAATGTAGGTGAGCATCTGGCTGGCTCTCGTTCTCCCGCTCACACTTACACACACTCACACACAGACAAGTGCCTGGCCCTGAAGTTCAAGATGAAGGTTATGCAGCAACAACCAAGCAAAAACTCGAACGTAAAAGTTGCACACGAGCGTATGTATGTGTGAGTGTGTGTGTGTGTGTGTGTGCGTGTGTTGGGGAACGCGAGCTTTTGCTCTCACGCGCTCATTCTATGTTAGTCGTGCGCTCTCGTTCTGACGCTCGCCTAAAACATCGCTCACTGCTAACATGTTGCTGTCCAGCTCGCGAGTCGCGACATTCGCGTCGTTTTGTTTTGTTTTCAGTGTTCGCTTTTTGAATTACTTTTTTGTGTGCGTGTGTCTCTTTGTGTGTGTGTGTGTGAGTGTGTGCGAGCGTTGAGCGACACCAAGCAATGGCGCTGCCTGCATTCCTTTCCCCCCTTGTGCTTCTTTGTAGCCCTAGCTGTTTCTTTGGTTACGCATTTCTTCTGGCGCCCGCCTTGTGACCCAATTTCGTGCCTTCACGTACACGGCGCTCAGCTTGAACAGTTGGCATCGGACACAGGCAGCGCCAACGGCAGCGGCATGCCTGGCATTAAAGGCATTTGGTTTGCCCACAGATTTTGCAGTCATTCCTTGCGCTTGATTGGCTTTGTGCCTTTTTTTGTGTGCTATCACATTTTGAGCGTGAAACAACAACAATCAGAGCAGCAGCAGCAGCATAGGGGCGGGGAGGGATTGTAGGCAGGGAATTGAAGCTCACATATTTGCATAGTGCATGAGGGCGTGAGGGCTTGCTACGTGGCGTATGCTTGATGCTCGCTTGCTGCCAATTACTTGTCAACATGTCGCGCTCCAGCAGCCAACCAACTAACTGTGATTGATTGTCTATACGTGTGTGTGCGGGTGTGCGAGTGTGTGTGTGTGTGTGTGTATGTGTGCGGGTGTCTTTGTATTGTTGTCACTGCATAGCTGAATGGGCAGCTAGCTACCAAAACTGCAGCCCGGCTGCCAAGCAACTAAAAACTAAGCAACTGAGAATGCTTTAGTTGAGTGTGCCCGACTAAGAAATACCCTGTTATGCCAGCTTAATATATAGTTTATAAGCTATGTTTTCTAATACCCTTTTCTCTGAAAATATATTTCCAAAAAACTTCTGTGTTTTCCTTCTATAAACATCAACTTTTCAGGTTTCACCTCTATAAGAGATTTTACTCAATACTTGTTTCAATTTTGAGTCTTACTCTTAATATTTCTTATCTGGGTATATCTCACTGTCTGTAAGATATTTAACAATTTTCAAGAGATGTAATAATGGCATTGCAGCTGCCTAGTTCTTCTCCCTTACAGACAGTTGCACAAATCAAGTATACGCCCCTTTATCCATTTTAAATTCTTAAAGGGTATTAAAACATGGCCAGCAAGTTGTTGTTGTTGTTGTTGTCTAAAGTGACATTTCAAAGGACAACTGCACTTGAAATTAAACCGCTTGAGAAGACGGCAACAACGCTGCACACTGTGAAAATGATAAAAGTTTTTTGGACGCTGGGCGCTATCTTTTCTTAATTTGAGTTGGCCCAGTTAACAACTTAGCCCAGTCAATGATGTGAACTTTAGAACTTTGATTGGCTGACTGGCACACAGAAAGACACACACACACACGCACAAAGTATACGAATATAAATCTATATTAACACTGAAAGAAAAACATTATTGCATTTAAATGCAAATGAGAAGGGGTTAAGATTTTTAAAGATTAATTTTTATAATTTCTGGCAAATTTTGTTCTTGGATGTTCTAAATTTATATAAATAAAACAAACTATAATATTAAGAAAATAGCTTGGAATAGGAAAAAAGAAATGTGAGTCATTTTAATAGACGGAAAACGAATTATTTTAGAATTCTGGACTTTAAACCTGTACTTAAGCATTTGGTAATTAGAAATATTTTATACAATTTAAAACTATGTTTTTAATCCAAGAAATTTCGGACTGGACTTGATTTTGATGATGTTTTGCTTTGATTTGAGCACAAAACTCTTGATTATTGTATTTTGTTATAAAGAGTATAGAATAGTGCTACAATGATGATGCTCTATACATAGCTTTATCTAAAATAATACTAATTTCATATACAAGCCTGCTATTGTTGCCTAACTGACCAGCTCACTTTCAGAAAAATTCTAGTGTAGTTTTCTCCAAGTGTAGACAAGAATTTAGTTGAGTCTTAGCCATGCTGTGGAGACTGCAGAGACAAATCCGGTGCCTCATTAAAAACATAATCCAACAGCTGGGATAACTTAATTTGTGCTTGAGCAGAAATGCCAGGATACAAGAGCCGGAATGCTCCGCAGGCTGCCCTTAAGTGCATTTTGTTCTACAGTTGCAGCCAAAGCGCAGCCGGGTGGCATTTAAGCTGATAAGCCCCCGGGCCTGGCTTAGACAAATGCAAATGCAAAATTGTTGCTACAACGAAATGTCAGCTATTTGTATGGCCATGGGCAGCAACAACAATTGCGAAAATAGATTCACATTGCGGCATATAAATCACAGTTACTAATTATGCTTTCATTTCGACCCGGTTTACGCAATCTAATCAGATCTGGACTCCGGACAGGCCCAGGAAAAACGTCGAGTAAATACCAAAGCCAAATGCCAATGTTGCCTAGACACGCAAAGAAGAAAATACAGTCCGAAAATAAAAAGCAAAAAAAAAAAATGAAAACATTTTGTGGTGCTGTGACTATGGCCATTATCACACAACTCACATAAATAAACCAGGTCAAAGTTTAAACGGTTTTTCAGTGCTCAGCGATGCGCACGTGAAAATTAAGGTAAAAGTGCAAAGCAAAACAAAATGAGCAGTGGGAGCTATTTTTATTAGCTAAAGTATCCCCCAAATCCCCACATCAGATAATGAAAGCATTTTGAGAGTTGAAAAAACGAGGTATTTTCCGCGCTTCAGTTTCCATTTTTAATTTGCTTAAATTAAAACCAAAATAAAGTTTTAGATACCGAATTTCCACTCAGTTTTAATATCTGGGTAGTACTCTCCACGCTTTTAAATTTTCCTTAAATTTGGGAAATTCGTTTCGAATTTTCTTATTTTGCATAGTTTTTCAAAAGAGCGAACATTTTTCGATTTTTCCTCAACGTAACCCAATTTGTTCGCAGTTTCCTTCAATTTAAATACTTTGTGAATTTCCCTGTAAGTTTCCTAACGAATTTCCCTAATTTAATAAAGTTTTGCCACAGTTGACATTCTTCTAATTATCTATAACGATTTCACCTTTACTTAAGCACTTATTATTTTCTGACTCAAGCAAGCAATTGAAATCCACTTGTGAAACTAAGAAACGCAGCAGTTGAGGGAAATTCACTCACGTTTGCAAAAACGCAAATTTAGGGAAATTCACATTTACAGCCATATATTCAATTTTCACATGGTTGTAAAGACTTTTCCATTTTCACACTATAATTTATGGTCACACTTTAAATGCGCTTCACGCGGCCATCTCTAATTAGGCAAAATAAAAAGTGTAGCATATTTTAGTGGGCAGACTTTTAATGTGTGCGCCACACGTTGCGACAGTCGCGATAAAGCGACTCGATAGAATATCTGCCCACGCCCCAAATTGAGGCCGTTGAAATAACTTTAATACGTTGGCCTGACAGTTGTCGTTGCTCCGGTTCTTGTTGTTGTTGTTGTTGTTGTTGTTGTTTATTTGTCTACTGTTACTTTCGCTTTGGCTGCTTTCAAGGGTGTGACCGCATTTGCACCTGAGGTCGGTCACGAAGACTTCGCCTTTAGCGACGTTTCTTGTTGTTGTTGTCTGTGGCGCAGTTTAATTAAAGTTTAGTTTACTTGAAATTTCGTTGCTCATATTATTGCTTTATTTAGTGAACCGTTGCCAAGCCCTGACCCTTTAACCCTCGCTGCGTTACTCTTTAATCCGGCTGCTTGAGTAATTTATTTGACTCCTAAGCATTGCAGCAAATTGTGCGCACGTGGCGTATGCGTGTTATTTTCATTTAATTCTCCAGACTTGTGCAACGCCTGCAGTTTTGGGCCCTTTATACCCTTTGATACACTGTATTTATTTTTTATGACAATAATCGAAAACCTTTTTTTCCTTGCCAATTTCTTTTGATTCGATTTCTTTCTCTTTTTTTTTTTTTGCTTTGTCTGCCAACTTTTGTCACGTAAATCAATTAAGCAACGGTTCAAGCAAACTTATTGGATGGCATAAAAAAGTCTCGAACAGGTTTCAGACAAAGGCAAAAACACAAAAAAAAATTAAACAATTCGCCAGCTGAGCTTGCTCGTTCGCACGCTACTCTGTACAAGCAATAAGCTACATCCGTTTACAAAAGGAAAATGTTTTAATTGGCTCGCAAATGTGCTTTAAAAACACATTCAATATGCCCGATTTGAGCGCATTTCCAGTGTAAAAAGGTTATCTGTGTGAAAAGTGTGAAATTCGCAGCTGTCAGTACATTCAAGATGAGTTGGTTCAGGTGCCCGAAGCAGACAAATAGCGTAGCAGAGAATAGCCGAAAAGTTCTCGAACAATACAAATCATAGAAAAACTGCCGACTTTTCAGCTTAAATAAAGTAATGTTTTAAAGTGGGCTATGCCACACACCCACAAAAGCAGGTGAATTCGATAGAAGCCTCAAGGTTGCAGTCAATAGAATTTGTATTTGTATGTGGTCCCATTTGGCCCGGCAGACTTGGCCAATTTGCAACGCCGTCTGGTCGAGCTTTGCGTGCGCGTCCTTTTGGCCAGAAAAAAAAAAAAACACGTTGATCGATGGCGGGCAGAAATTATGGGCAAAGATATTGTGACACGCGAGTCCATTTTGTTCAGACAGTTTATGCCATTTGCATGGGAATTGGTAATTTTCATTTAAGTTTATTAACTAATTGCATTCGCACTCGCTAATGGAAAACGCGCTCGACAATGTCATATAAAATGGTTAATTTATTACGCGTCCCACACGGCGCATGCTTGATATTTAAATCAATGTCGACAAATTGCGGTAGAAAACCAATTAACAAAATGCCCAACGACATTGTCAATGTGTAAAAAAGCTTATTCAATGGGACAGCAACAACAGACGTTGCATGCGGCAGGCTGCAAGTGAGCTTCATATATGAAACAAAGCTGCAGCTGACAGCTTCCAGTTGCTAACTTTTCTCAATTAGCCAAAAGTTGGACACGGAATTATTTAGTGGCACCATGGAAAATGGGGCCTTCTTTACAGTAAAAACTTGCCGAGACGAACAAACTCTTTAGCCGAGCAATTTATTTGGTGCCCATCACTTCGACTTCCTTTTGACTAAAGTCTGGCACAAAAAGTTTAACTGGAAAGAACAAACTGGTTTCTTGATGATACAAAATTGAATGAAAGCAATGAATCCTGATGAAAAGTTTGAAAAAAATACAACAGTAAGTCTTATTACACTCACATCTATACCACTTCCCCCATTTTCCACGTTTGTCGGTGGAAAACGTAAATAAAGCGTTGCACAGCAACAAAAATGATTTGTGAATCAGTTTGCGCCTCGAAATAATGCCTCGCTTTAGGTTTTATTTGTTAAGTCGATTTTCCTGATCTATTAACAAAGATTTCGTTTTGAACAAAATATATTTATTCTTAATCAGTAATTCGAAACTATTATCATTTCGAAACTAAGTATTATCATGATACTTTGCCTAGTTCTCGCTTTCTGCTGCAGCCAGTACATATGAACGTTAATCGGAATCGGAATATTAATCATATATATGCCATAGGAAAGATTGGTGCTTGTATTAAAAAACTTATCTGTTCATCAAATCAACTCAACCGAGCTCAGCAATTATGAGCTTTTACCTGCCTACATCAACCTTTTCAATCTGTTTGCTGTAGTTTATCTTTTTGGTGCACATATTTTTTTACAGTGTAAGCACTTTCATTAACTTGTTTGTTGCTTATTATATTGGCCAAAGTTATGGGCAGCTAATTAGCTGGAGGACAAAAGCGGCAGTTAGGTGGAAATGCTTTCAGGGCGAAAGCTTGAATAACTGTTGCTTGCTTGAAGGATATCCTGCCTATTCTGTTTGCCTTTCAATGCAGCATACACCCACACACACACACACACACACACACACACACACACACACACACACACACACACACACTCACATAATTGCGATACACTCTTTGTGTACCTTGCATAATCGCAAGAGCAAGCTACAAAGGCAAACACGGAAACAACTTGTTGCAACTACAGCAACAACAAGCACGTGTGTGTGTGTGTGTGTGTGTGTGTGTGGGTGTGTGCCTGTGTCTGTTTGCTACAACAAAAGCGAGACACAGGTTTTGAGTGTTGCGCTCAGCACACGTTATAAATAATTTATGTTGTTTGCGCAGCAGGTGTACAAAATTCATGCCACTTCGGACCTTGTGCTAAGAGCGGCTCCTTCAAAAATCCTTCAAAAACAAACTCAAAATACTTAAGATGTGTGTATCTAAATTAAAGCAAGAAATTATTAATTTAAACTTTATGCTTATGCCAACATTAACAAACTTTAAGCGGGCTCAGTGTTTCTCTTAAAAATTTAAATATTTGTTTTTCATCCATTTTTCACTCATGGACCAGAAAGGGTTGGAATTACTTGATATTGAGTGCGACTCGAATCGATTGGAACTTTATCGGAATCAACAATACCAAAACGAAAGCGATTTACAATCTATCCAAATTCACATTTTAAACCGTATTAAAATCTAAAAAAAGGCTCGAGTATTATTAGGACAACAACAAAACTGTAAGTTTTGACCATTGAAAAGTGGGAATCACAACTTTTAGACAAGGATATAGATATATTCAGCAATTTAAGTTGATGTCTTAAATCAGTAAAATCCGTTTCAAACCTCTTTGCTAACTTATATTACAATTCCCTCCATATTCCACGCTTGCCGGTGGAAAGCGTAACTAAAGCGTTTCTCTTGAAACGATGAATCACAAAACCAATCAAAAAAATAAGGCAGTATAATAACATCTATACATCTATACCATTCCCTCCATATTCCACGCATGTTAGTGGAAAGCGTAACTGACGCGATTCGCTTGAAACGATGAATCGCAAATCAACATTCATCCTTTTTCCTTACACCAATAGTTAATTAGTGTAAAGCTACTGGCACATTAGCTCTCAGCCCTGACCCGTTTACAGTGCAAGTCAAACAGCAAATCGTAATTCAATTAAATTTATTTAATTGGTTGCGCATTTTGCAAATAACAACTCGTTCATCATAAAGGACCCGCACTAGGGCTTTTATCGATGAACAACAATGGCCATAAGCACTTTTACATATTGTAAATAAAACAAAGCGCAATTGTAACATGCACAAAACATACGTGTGTAACTATAGCGCAGAATAAAACAATGCCAAAAACAGAACAAACAAATGGCAACGCCGGATGCGAATGCGAATGTGAATGCGAATAGGAATGGGAATGTGAATGCGAATGCGAATGCCCAAATGCGTGTAGGTGTGGGTGAGGGGCGCGGGACGGGGCGCGGTAATTGAAATGCCGTTGTGCGCAGCGAGTGCCCCTGCCGTTTCCGCTAAGCACAGGCAATCAGACATAGGCACGGCCAACACCAAACCGAACCAACCAACCCCCCCCCCCCCCCCCTCCTCCTCCACCCTTACATCAAACCAACGGTCCTCGATCTGCTCCAAAAGCAAATCAAACTCAAGGACAGCGACCGCCACAATTTCAAACAATGTAACAAGGGATGCGTGCTAAAGTCGAGCGTGCCCGACTAACTAAATACCCTATTTCATACAAACAACAGTTAATTGGGGCAGCACCTTGCTTTTTCCAAGCATCCAACTATGCGAAATATTATTTTAAACAACTAAATTTGTTGTCCGATAGATAAACACAAATATTTAAATAACAATAATAATATATACATATATAAATAAAAACTTATAAGTTTGTAAACGAGACGCCTTATACAAAACGTAAAGTCTGCACAGTCTTCAAACGGACGAACAGAGGAACAGATGGAGAGAAAGAAATAGCGGGATCAACCCAGCTGCATATATGTATGGTGTCGGAGCTGCCACCTTTTTGCCTGTTACATAAATATATGTAAGTCTTTGCTTCTGCAATGTCTTCAAACGGACGAACAGAGAAACAGACGGAGAGAAAGAAATAGCGGGATCAACGCAGCTGTATGTATGTATGGTGTCGGAGCAGCCACCTTTTTGCCTGTTACATAAATATATGTAAGTCTTTGCTTCTGCAATGTCTTCAAACGGACGAACAGAGAAACAGACGGAGAGAAAGAAATAGCGGGATCAACGCAGCTGTATGTATGTATGGTGTCGGAGCAGCCACCTTTTTGCCTGTTACATAAATATAAACAGCTACAATATACCGCAATTTAAACGTTTTCAATGAGCAGCGGACAGAACAGGCAACGCAATGTAAAAAGCGAAGGCTTTTCATTTTGCAATTTCTAAACAGCTGCCAATGCTTTTTTCCGGCCACCGTTGTTGCCATGACGTCCTGTTGCCGCGATAAGCCTTTGCCTTTTGTTTTAGCAGGACGCCACGAATTGATGCCGCTCCACGCGGCGCCCTTTTAATGGACAGCCATTAGACGCAAGCCTTAACTTTAGCACACCATAAAAGCACAGAAACAAAACGCAGTTACTTACGTGACGTGCATGCTGGGGATTAACGCATGCAGCTTGGATTAAAAGTCCCGTGCAACAATTTTAAAATACAGTATGTCAATAAAGTGTTTTTACTAACAAAAAAAAACTAATTTTTTGGGTTTAGTTGAAAATAAATGTACCTAAAAGTGAGAATTTTTTTTCAATTATAATTTATTTCGATTCTATATTTCTCCTAGAACTTAATGGCAAAAAGAATTGTTAAATAACATTACCCAAACATTTTATAAAATTAAAAAACTAAAAACATTCACATTTTATGCTGTCAATAAAGTGTTTTTACAGCTACGGTAAATTGTTTTGCCGTTCTCTTTTGGGTGATCCCGTTAGATTTGGGCCCATGCGTTTTGGCTTCTCTTGTGTCTTCGACTTTTCTTGTCATTTTCTATTGCAATTTATAACGTTTTGCTTTAATTTTATGAAAAATAAAATGCCAGGAAAAAGAACAACTTTTGAAGTCGCTCAGCTGGTGTATTATAACCATCAGATGGGACGTCAAGTCTCGGAACTGGCTGATATGTTTAATTTATCAAAAGCAACGATATACAACATATTAAACAGAGCCAATAAGGAAGATAGGCTAGAGGCAAAGCCAGTATGTGGTCGACCCTGCAAAATTTCTGACAGAGATAAGCGAAAAATTCTGAGAAAAATTGAGAAAAATCCACAAATTTCGCTTAGGGATATTGCTCAGGAGTTCAAGGAAGAAAGTGGTGTTGATGTGTCACATGAAACTGTCCGAAAATTACTGAATTCCAATGACTACACATCACGAGTTGCCAGGAAAAAACCTCTACTATCGGCGGCGAATATTTTGAAGCGGCTATCGTTCGCTCAAGTCCATGTAAATAGTTCGAACGATTTTTGGAGTAACGTCATATTCTGTGACGAAAGCAAGATGATGCTATTCTACAACGATGGGCCATCCAGAGTCTGGAGAAAGCCACTAACAGCGTTGGAAAACCGCAATATTATTCCAACCGTTAAATTCGGAAAACTATCAGTGATGGTGTGGGGGTGTATTTCGAGCAAGGGTGTAGGAGATTTGACCTTCATTGAGAATACCATGGATGCTAGACAATATCTGAGCATTTTACAGACACATCTCGTCAGTAGTGCACAGAAATTTGGATTCTATGAGGACAATAAGCCAATTTTTAAATTTTACCAGGACAATGACCCGAAGCATAAAGCTCATATGGTAAGAGTTTGGCTGTTGTACAACTGTGGAAAGGTGTTAGACACTCCACCACAAAGTCCAGATATGAATCCAATAGAAAATGTGTGGTCATATTTGAAAAAAAAAGTCGCAAAGCGGAGTCCAAAATCAAAAACTGATTTAAAAGCTGCTGTACTGGAAGAATGGCAGAAGATTCCAGAAACATACATACAAAACCTTATTGTTTCAATGAAACGGCGATTGCAGGCTGTATGTGACGCTAATGGCAGCCACACAAAGTATTAAAAAAAAATATTCCTGTTTTTTTAACATTGTTATTTAGTAATAAAGTTTCGTGTAAAAACACTTTATTGACAGCATAAAATTTGAATGTTTTTAGTTTTTTAATTTTATAAAATGTTTGGGTAATGTTATTTAACAATTCTTTTTGCCATTAAGTTCTAGGAAAAATATAGAATCGAAATAAATTAGAATTGAAAAAAAATTCTCACTTTTAGGTACATTTATTTTCAACTAAACCCAAAAAATTAGTTTTTTTTCGTTAGTCAAAACACTTTATTGACATACTGTATAAATTTTCACAAAAGAACGCAACACAAGAAAAAAGCACTTCACTTTAAAAATGGCTGCGCTTGGACTGATCTCTATAATCGAGTGGGCAGCTCGCATGCATGGTTGCCACTTATAAAACTAGCTTGTACCAACAACTACAACTAAGTGTACCATTTTTGATGAATGTGTACATGTACGTGTGGCAATTTAGGTTTAGGTTCGGAATGAAAGCATGTTTTTTTTTATTTTAAAATATTTATTTTATAGATTAATTGAAATGCTTTTAAGAGTTACCCAGAAACAGTAAAAAGTAATAAGTAAATAACTATTTATGTAAATATTGTATATGTACCATTGAATCAATTAGGTACCAGATAAGGTACACATTTAGCTCATATGGCAACTGTGTACAAAAGTGCATTCAATAAGTGTTGAAAAATAACAGTTACTTAAAATGGAATTGCTTGATGCAATAAATGCAAAGTAATTGGCAGAATATAAAAATATAATGTTTATAAAGGTATTTTTTAATAGAATTTAGGTAAACTTCTACGCTCCGCAGGCGCTGTGCTTGTCGAGAATATAAATACATGCATATGTAATCAAAATTCCTTACATTTGTATAGCAAATTTGATGTACCAGATGTTTGTACGCTATTAGTTAGATAATATTATTTACTAATTGTTGCTTTTCTATTATTTGCGCGTTGTTTTAAGTCCTGGCTGCAAGAAACGCATGGTTGCATTGTAAAACCTCATCAAGCCATTGGCCGCAGCTGCCGAAAGTAGTGTTGAGTAATAGTTGTGCCCAACACTGTTCACAGCTGTTGCGCCTTAGCTCATCTCTAATATATATGTGCATCTCGCTCACGCACTTGTTGCTCCTTAGTCCGAAATTAGTTTTAATTTATTTTACTTGCAATGCAACGATTTCTTAGTATATTTGGTGAACAGAAATGCAAAATTATTGGCATGATACATGTGGATGCGCTGCCAGGTAAGGCCGTGCCGCATGCAGCAGCAAACAAACGCATTTTCGCATTGATTTTAATTGAACAAAATACAAAAATCAAGGCACGCCTCGCTATGCCGGCAACTGGCAACAGAGCATTGAGAAGGCCAAGCACGAGGCGGAGCTGTACAAGAAACACAAAGTGGTAGGCAAAATAAAGCAATAAATGCATACCAATGCATATAGCCTAATATCTGCTATTCCACAGGATGCTGTGATCATTGAGAATATGCACGACATACCCTATGTGCAGGATCGTCTGCTGGGCCCTGAGATTGTGTCCTGCATGACCCGACTGTCGCAGGCTGTGCGCAGCATCATGCCCCGCCAGACGCCCTGCGGCGTCCAGGTGGTTGCCTGCGGCAACAAACAGGCGCTGGCCATAGCCAAGGCCTGCCAGCTGCAGTTCATACGTGCCGAGAGCTTCGTCTTTGGCCATGTGGCCGATGAGGGCTATACGGATGCGTGTGCCGGCGATTTGCTGCGCTATCGCAAGCACATCGACGCCCAGAATGTCCTGATCTTTACGGATATCAAAAAGAAGCACAGTTCGCATGCAATTACAGCGGATGTCAGCCTGCTGGAAACGGCGCAGGCCGCAGAATTCTTTCTCACCGACGGCATTATCGTTACGGGCGCGGCAACGGGCAAGGCGGCCAGTGACAAGGATGTTCAGGAGCTGTCGGGCAAGCTGAAGGTGCCGCTCATGATAGGCTCCGGCGTGACCAAGGAGAACATAAGTCAATATTACCCAGACGCACAGGCGGTCATCATAGGCTCGCACTTCAAGCACGATGGCAACTGGGAGCAGGACATCGACGAGCTGGCGCTGCAGAGCTTTATGCACAGCATCTGTGCGCTGCGAGAGGCGACGTAAAGCTGATCCATTTGTATTGTAAATGCTTTTATTGTGTATATAAATGAATTGAAATTGTGATATGATATGTGGCATAAACTAATTCTAGAAGAGATTGGCAAAAAAGTCATAAATACGCTCGCGTAGCGAGGGAGCAGCTTTTGTGGCGCCCGCATTGCTGCCGCTGCTGCAGCTGCTCGGGAATACAAATGGCTTCTGTTCGTACGCATCTAGCGTATCGTCAAACTTAACGCGCTTCTTTTGTGGCGCTGCATACAAATGTTCCTCCTGGCTGGATTTCAGCGTCATCTGGCCGGGCGTTGTCCAGCCGCCACTCGAGCGCAGCGGGTAGAGCACATCACAAAAGTTGCCCTCGCCCAGCTCCGCATCGAACAGATCCTCGCGCTTAACGGCCGTGGGTATGGTATTGTCCACGTTATGCGCACGAAAATAGGACTTGGAATCGGAGTAGCGACTGGCGAAACCATAGCTAGGATCCGTATCCTGCGGCTGGGCTGGATTCGGTTTGCTGCGCTTGAGTATGCCGCGCACATTGCCGGCCTTGTCGCCGCCGGTGGCAATCATTTTGTAGAGCCTAGAAATGCGATTCTCTTTGCTGGAGGACAGCTGCTCCTCTGTATTGAGTGGACGACGCAGCTGCACTGCGGGCGGCGGCGGCGCTGGACGCTTGACAGCCACCGACGAGCCTGCTGTGGACACCTTGGACGGATTTGGTGCAGCGCTGGGAAACTTGCGCTTGCGCTGAAAGCAAATGGTTTGGTAAGCGCCTGACAAATCCGCCTCCTCCTCGGAATCGGTGCTGCGATTCTTGTTGCGAAACACAGTCTCGTAATCCTGTCAAGTACAAAGTTTAGCTACAATTGGCACTGCTTGAGGATTGGCTACTCACGCATTTGCGTTTGTTGGGACTCAGTACATAATCGGCGCCAAATTTCTTCATGTCCTTCTTGCGTATGGGCGTCCGTTTGCTGGAGTCCTTGCGCAACGTTTTGCGGCACTGCACATGCAGATCGATGGCATCGCGTATGAAGCCCACCCAGGTGCGTGCCACCTGCAGATCATCGCTGCCAAAGATGATGCCATCGCTCTGGCAGGTCAGCTTGAAGTTGCCGGGCAACATCTCATAGACTTTGCATTTCTTGAGCGGAAAAATGCAGCAGCATTCGAGAGAGTTCTCCACCTGGGTATTGGGCGTGCGCTCCTTGATCACCTTGCAGTACATGAATATGTCCGACATGAGCACACAATAGCGCTTGATCTGCTGACCCTTGTGCGTGATCTTGTAGAGCATGCCCTCCTTGATGACCCGACGCGAGGGCTTCACAATGTTGGGCGTGCGATTGACGAGCGAGTTTTGTAGATGGATCAAATACTGTGTTATCTCCTGCTCCTCCACGCAGGAATTGATGTGCGAGGCCGTCGCCTCAATCTCCTTGACCGATTCTGTAAGAAAAAAAGAATATTGAGATACCAGAAATTGCTTGTAAGGATTAGGAGCTTGCCCTTCAGCAGCTTGTAGTCCGCATCCGCGGGGCTAGTGTAGAGCAGCACCTGCTCCAAGAGCAGCTTGTAGCGTGGCACACGCTGTATGGGCACAATCATGAGCGCGTTTAGCTTGCGCTGCACCTCCGGCCGGCTCTCGGTCTCCTCCAGAAATTTGCGAAAAACCGGATTCTTGCTAATCAAATCCTGCAATATGAACAAAGCGCCGCGATAATCAAACGCATACACGGAATATAGCTTGAAAAATGGGGCCATCTTGAGGAAGGCATGCGCCACATTCTCCATGTTGGCCTCCAGCTCGCGCAGGAACTCGCCATTCAAGTTGTGAATCATCTCGATCTGTCCAAACAGCGCCGTATGATTGGAGGCATCAATGATGGCCTGCTCCTTGAGCGGACGCACAAAGTAGGTCATCAGCAGCTCCAGCTGCTCCAAATAGGACTTCTCCGACGTGATGATCTCCTGCACGGCCTGCAGACGGAAGCCTATGCGTTTGCCTGCGTCCGGATTGGGCGAGCCGATGGGGCTGCTCGAGTTGCTGTCCAGCATAGAGCATACTGTCATGGAAACAATACAAGTTAGCTAAAAACAAGCGAACGCATCCTGCGAAGGCATTTTTGAGTCCTAGCCACGCCCAACGCTTACCTTTCTTACGCGACTTGGCTGTCAGAAGATTTCGCTCCTGCAAAACCTGACGTAGCTCACGGCTGAAGCTGAGCGGTGTATGCGGCGAGCTGGCAGCGCCTTGGGCGTGGCTCTTTTGTCTCGGCGTAAACATTTTCACTTAAATTTTCCGCAATGAAAAGTTAATGCAACGCGACGCCAACTGCAACACCTGCTGGCGGCTGTGTTTGAAAATTGCCATTCACTGAGAACGGCAACAAACGGACTTATCGCTATTTGTAGTAATGCAACCCTGCGTTAACAGTAGCCGCAGTACAATAAGAACCAGCTATAAAAAAAAAAAAGAAACCACAAGGCAGTTGAATGAGCTGTGTTCATTTCGTTAGTTCCAGTTGACGCCACAAGTGGAACCACACAATCACTAAATGAACAACTTTTACTTGTTCACTCTTTGAAATCAGGAACTGCAGCCATGGTTCGAGAGTGACTGCATCAACAATAATTATTTTTATACGTGTTCGTAGCCCAATTAATGTTTTAGACTTTTATTTGAATGTGCCACACACAATGCACGCCAAGCTGAGTGAACTGGAAAGGAGCATTGCGGAGCGCCTGAATGAAAAGATTGGCAAAGATGCCAATCAGCTGCATCGCGCCGCTTTGCTCGTGGACAGCTACAAGGAACGTTTACATACGTTGAGCCAAACCGTGAGTAGATACAAAGATTGGGTCAGGAGACAGCGCAGCTAACTGCTTCAATATTTACAGCTCAACTATGAGGAGCCGCAGAACGTGTCCAGCTACAAGTCGGCATTCCAATGCCAGCAGCAGGTCTGCGAGAGCATTGACTTTGAGCTGGAGAAACTGAAGCAATTCAGTGCGAAGCTGAAGCTCAAGCTGGAGGAATGCCAGCCGGCGCTGCTGGGCGTGGCCGAGGATCTGCAGCAGGTGCGTCAGCTGCAGAATGTGACGCAGTATTTGCGCCTGGTGCAGGACATACAGGAGATCAGCGCCGCGCTGAGCGGCGCCATCAATGGCAAGGACGAGGCCAAGCTGGTCAACATCTATCTGACCCTCTACGAGGGCAACGACTGCGAGCACAGTGTAGTGGGTCGCCTGCAGGCCGTGCAGGCGCGCTCGCTTAAATCCTACGCGGAAGCCACAGCCATCTACTGGCACAAGCAGCTCATGCAGCGGCTCTCCAGCGAATTTGAGGCTGTGCTAAAGGCCATGCGCTGGGCGCACCTGGAACAGCAGCCGCTTAACTATTCCCCCAGCCGGGACACTGCCAAGGCGCAACTCCTTGCCGAATATATGTTCCTTATCAAGTCGCCAGCGGAGGAGCATGCGCCACTGCAGAGCATAACGCCCAGCATTGTTTGCCCGCCCATTAGCCAGGTGGTGAAGCTGCTGTTGGCGCCTTATCGACAGCGTTTCATGTTCCATTTTACGGGCACGCGGCAAACGAATCGATTGGACAAGCCCGAATGGTTCTACACACAGATACTCAACTGGGGCAAGGAAACGCATTTCTTTGTGGGCAAAACGTTTCAGCCGGCGGCCATGAAAGCCGGCAGGCTGGACTATAATCTCCGAGTAAGTTGGCTGTGAGACCAAGATCTACCTGTAGACCATATGCTAAATGCTTACCCATTGCAGCTGGAGTTCATGCGCGGCCTGGTGCAGCTGACCATTGAGAAGCTGGCGGCGGATATTGAACAAATTGCACAGGATGAGCATCTGTTTGCGCATCTACTGGACGAAACGCTGGCCTTCGAATCGGAGCTGCGTGAAACCTTTGGCTATCCGGCCAGCTTTCCCAGCGCCATCTCCGTGCTCACACAGCCCATGTACTTGCTGCGCTGGATTGCGCTGGAGGAGCAATGTAAGCGGGAATACCATAAAAGCTTAGAAATTAGACTCAACTTCTTATTCCAACCAGTTTGTGCTCAGAAAATGGATCAGATACTGCAGGCGGAGACGCCGTTCCAGCTGATCGATCCAAACACCTACGAGGACGACTTGAAAATACCCAAATGTGCCGATCAGTTTATGCGCCTGCTGGACGCCATCAAGGATCGTTATTATGCGCTCATCCAGCCCGGACATCAGTTGCAGTTTCTGCAGCTGCAACTGGAGCTAATCGACAGCTTCCGGCGGCGCTTGGTGCAGCTGCACAGCAGCGGCGCACTGGCCAGCCTGCCCGTGCTGAATGCCATCAACTATTTGATAATGGTGCTGCGTGAATGGGGTGAAAATGTGCATTATTTGCATTTGCATGCGGCGCTCGCCGGGCCGCATGCCAGCGAAATAAATTCGGTGTTTGAGCCGGCCGTGGCCGAGCTGGAGCACTGGGCCCGCCAGCTAATGAAGAACCTGGCCAACAAGGCGGTCAACGAGATGAAGGCCAAGTCAATGAACTATCGCCACGATGCCTGGCCGACCATGCCCGAGCAGAACAGTCGGGAGCCCTTCATACTTTCGCCCAGCGGCGGCGAAATGTTTCAGGTTTTGGTCACGCTGCTGCACAATCTGGAGCGTGAGCTGTCCGCCAATCTGTTCAATCAGACGCTGCGCCTGATGGCTCAGCAGATCGATGACTTTATGCTGGAGAACATGGTGTTGAACACCAAATTCTCGCCCGCTGGCGCCGCTCAATTCAACTACGACATGACGCTGCTCTTTGCGCTCTTCGGCCAATACACGCGGCGGCCCGAGCTGCTCTTCAAGCGGTGAGTCACAACGGCTCGACTTTAGCTAAATATCATATTCATATTGTTTATCATTCAATTAGAATTCATGACGCTGGCAAATTGCTGACGGCGGCGCGGGGCACCGCTTTGTTGCTGCTCGAAACGCTGCGCGGCGGCCAAACGGCGGAGGAGAAGACGAAGCCGCTGCATGAACTGCGCGTGCTCGGTTTGGACAGCAGACAATGCATCGAGGTGCTCGAGCGACGCACAGACATTAAAATGTTTTGAAATAAACGCAAGCGTGGCAATCATTGTGATCGGATCGGCCAAAAATGTCGCCGTATTTATATTGACTATTTCAGAATTGGGTCGCACTCCAAGAGACTTGGCATGCGGGCGCCCAGCTGTAGCTAGTTTTAAGAAATGGGCTATGTTTAACAATTGTACGCTCGCAGAGCGTATTATAATCGCGCATTAGAATATAAAGTATATGCATTTTGTGAGCACTATCAATTGCTGGGTCGTCGCTTTGTTTCTGTCTGATTTGTAGACTATCTTCAAGAAACTTTCCATAGGTCAGCCTAATGTCCAACGGTCCATCGATAGTCAAGTGATTTCTGTATGGAAAACTGCTTTTCCTAGCAGGTTCATAAGCCTATGGGAAGCTCCTTTTAAGATTGTTGCCCTCTATCATATGGCTGCAATGATAACTTAGTTATTGAAAAGGATTTACTTGAAGAACAGATATATTTATATGTTTTTTTTTTACTATATCAGCCTGCTCCCATAGGAACTTGTTTGTTTTAAGCTAAATCCCATCTTCAGCCTGCCTCCAGCATGAGTGGAGTATGGACTACATCATCCTGGGCACAATCAACTGAAAATTCAGTTAAATGGATTGCATGTCAAAGATCCACAAGGCTATAAAATCTCCGCTATATAATGCATATTTTATTACCAACCCCTTATCAAAGCTTGCTAAAAATTCCAAAAAAAAAAACAAACAAACATATTTACTTATTTCTCGGAAAGCATCTGCTGCAAAACTTGTTAATTACGCAAAGCTAGAAAAAAAAAGTCATTAAAATTGTGAGTTTTCGAGGCTTTATTTCATTATGAATCTATATAAACATTGAATTAAAGACATTTAATGGAATATCAATGATTTTTTTGTTAAACATTTTGCTTAAACGCGAGTTTTTTTTTGCTTTCAATATTTAAAATCCGTAAAACATGTACACGAAGAAAATAAACATGCAGTAATTGTATTAATAATAAATTGCTCTAAAAATACATAGCATAAAATTAATATACATATATATATATGTGTGTATATGTGTGTGTAGGTGTGTGTGTGTGTGTGTGTGTTTGTAAACAATTCCAGTTAGTAAATACCAATTATGCGACTCGATGGGCCGCTCATCACATTGTCTCAAAGATCTTTCATCTACTACTCAGCCATAACATAATCGTAAAAATTTGATAGGGCCCGCATGGAGCTCACTTTCCATATGGAATAACATTCAACATGCTTGGGGATTATTCAAAATTCTGATAGTTGGCCGAGTTGACAAAGATTGCACGCTGTGCCGGCGTCATGTTGAGATTGCCGCGATGCTTCTTATCGTAGGCCCAGATGACGCCGGTCGCAATCAGCGCTATGGTCAGCCAGCCCATGAAGAATAGCTGCACCCAGGTATGATCGCCGTCGCTTTGATCGGCTATGATGCCGGCGACAATTGTGATGACAGCCAGGCCGAGATTCTGTACGGACTGACAAAATCCGTAGGCGGTGCCCAGCTGATATTCGGGTATGATGAGCGCAACCAAGGGCCACAGGCTGGCGGCCAGCATGGAATAGGAGAGGCCCATAATGGTCATGCCCACATACGGATTCAGCTGGGTGAACGTGAGCAGCGCATGTGCGCCAATTGTCGTAATCGTGGCATTCATCACCCAGGTGACATTGCGACCCAGCTTGTCGATGATGAAGCCAAAGATGGGCGAGGACACAGCCGCAATTAGATAGACCAGCGAGTCGACGGTGTTCGCCTGCGCGGCCGTATAGCCAAAGCGATCCATGAAGAACTTCTGGCCGAGCGCAATAAACGGAAAGATGGCCACATAGTAGGCCACACAGATCAGGGAGACCATCCAGAAGGGCGCCTTGAACGTGAAGACATCCGTCAGTTTGGGTATCTCGCCCGACGGATTATTGTTCCGCTGCATTATGCGCTCCGCCCGCTTATCCATCCAGCCGAGTATCAGAGCGCAGAGCAGCGACATGACGCAGGTGAGCGTGGCCAGCAGCAGGACAACGCCAAGGGCACGATAGCTCTCATAGAACTTGCTCACATAATCATAGATGGGCTGCATTACCCAAAAGTTGACCGTGCTGCCGAAACGTGCCACCGACAGCTGCAGGCCGAACACCATGTTCAGCTCCTTGCCCTTGAACCAGAGCACCGCATAGCTGTTCTGGGCGACGGCCAGCGATTCGGCGCCAATGCCAAAGATGAAGCGGCCGAGTATCATCAGCCAGAAGGTGTCGATAATGGCGCCGCTGGCAAAGATCAGCTGACCCACCAGCAGTATGAGCATATAGATAATCGTGCCCAGACGTATGCCGAACAGGCGATCGATCAGGAAGCCGCCCAGAAAGCACAAGACGACATTGGGCCACGAGTAGATGGAATAGATAAGCGTAAATTGGGTCGAACTCAGGTCCAGTTCCTTTTTGAAGACCGTCTGCAGTGCGCCGGGATTGTCGTAGCAAAAGTACGAGCCAAAGCCGAGCAGGCACATAAAGACCAGCGCCTGGAAGCGATGACAGGTGCTCGACGGCATACAACAGCCGCCCGTTGGCAGCGCCAGCTCATTGTCCTCGCGTCCGCGACTGGGGCTCGTCGCTGTGGCCTCCTCGGGCTGGGCCGACTCCTCGTTGTCCACAATGCGCTCTTCATCTTCGCGAGCCATGACCAAACGGCTCACTGGACACACTTGCACTGAATGGATAAATAATGGCCGTCTCTGACCCGCAGCAAAAGGGCGTTTATTTTCTGTTTTTTTTATAATATATTGATATCGAATTTGTTTTCGTATTTCGCTTATTTCTGCAAAAGAAACAAAAATCAAAAATTATTTTTATAACATCGACGTTTAAATACCCTATAACATTATTGTGCTATGATTGAATCTCTAATCGTTTATTGCTCTAGAAACTATTTCATATAGTGCTTCGATGCTGATAAGATTTTATTTATATAGTAAAAGTTGCTGCTGAACCAGAATATATATATAAGCATTTGGAGTCCCTTGCGTTACACACTGCATAACAGAATTTAAATACCCTTACACCAGGGTAAACAACTACAGTTGTATCTGGTACCACACACACGCACACACACACACGCACACATGCACAACATACAACATTGCAATTGCGTATATGTGTGCGTGTTTTTCTTCCAACTCTTTTGCTTTGTCTGCTTTACTTGTTATCTCATTCGTTATATTGTTTACTGTACTCTGTACTCTTTGTCTATCGTTTCGAGATGCTGTTTCGCCTGCGTAGTAGTTTACGCATTAGTTTTTGTTACATTGCCTTATCAAAGATTTCACAGTCCACTTACAGCTACAGTTACAGCGTGTGTGTTTTTGTATTTTTTTTTAAATGCACACGACTCACTTGCACGGCACAACAGCGGCCGTTGTAGCACCTGAACTTTATTAGCGTTCAAATAAAACTAAATTCGATTTTGATTTCTCTCCTACGCTGTGCGCTAATTAACGTTAATTACTCATTCCATAACGTAATCGTTACCAGTGCGGGTATTTTTAGGTAACAGCCAGGGTTGCATGAAACACATTTCTTCAGTAAGCAGCTCTTATAGAAATTAATAGCTTTTTTAAGTAGAAAAAACTAGTAAATCAAAGAAAAATACATAGCATATCAACTTTAGAAGTGGTTGTCAGCTTTGTAAGTTATAAAAACTAGTATTGAGCCTGTGATTCCAAGTTTGTATTTGTGCAGCCCTGGTCAGCTAGAGTTTCATAGTTTGACTGTTGTTTGGTTGTTTATTGTCGCACAAAAAATGTATTTAATTATATAATCGCGATATAGAGAGACAGCTGGGCAGCACGGTAATGGCATCAATTGATACAAGCAAGCGTAAACCCAGACGCACACACGGCACACCGTCATTTACATATCGCAATCGTTTTGCATACGCTCTACTTGCCGCCGGTTCGGTGCTTTTCGGGATTTGGTGGTGAGTGAAGGGTGAAGGGAACTCTGCGTCATTGTTGATCAACAATTGAATCCATTTGTCTAGCCTGACGCCCATGCAACGCATTGCCAACGAGCGGTTGTGCAAGGAACTGCTGACAGTCACCGAGCAGGAAAAAGATCGCCACGCATTGTTCGACTTCTCTGCGCCACGGCCCGCAAAGTTCATTCGAGAAGCCATCGAGGAGGGCGAGAAATTGCGCACGGAACGCTAACAACAACAACAACATAAATAATGGACAGACAAACACGCCGTGCAAACTTTAAGAAACTACAACAACCCGCGAACACAAAGCTGCGGTAGGAGCTTCACTTAATTGTGTTTTAGTTAGTTATTAACTAATAAAATGTTCGACTTTTACTAAAACTCTCGTTTATTTTGCCACTTAAAGCTCCACGCGCAGCAGCAAGGCCACAGCGCCCATGACACTGTCCGAATATTTCAATACACAGGAGAGTTCCAGCAGTTCCGCAGCTGCTGAGCCGGAGAGTCTTTTGGCGGAGCCTAGGAGCAAAAAAGCACGCGACGTTGAGCCCAGCAAAGATGTGGCCAAGCCAAAAAAGGCGCCCAAGCTAAAAGCCAGTGCCCCACAGCGAAGGGCACGCGCTGGACGTGGCAAGAAGCAGCCCAGCATCAGCGACTTTCTGCGTAATGAGCAGCTCTTTGCGGAGGTCACGGCGCAGCATTGCATGGCGGATAACTTTAGTCCCGATGACATTGAAATGGCGCTAGTGCTGTCCAAATCGGAGGCAGAGAAACATGGCCGATTGCGACTGGAAGACACCGAGGACGAGCGCGAGGAAGTGGTTGATTTGCTCGATGACAAAGCGAATCAGTCCACAGAGAATGTACGCCGCAAGCTGCAAAAGTACGGCTTTCGCACAGCTGCCAAGGAGGGTGAGTTCCAGTAGAGCAGCCCTACGATAGACTCTAATTTGTCAGCTCTTGCAGATTACAACCTGTTCTCCATTGCTGCGTTGCCTGGTGCGACGGGCAAGCGCGGCAAACGCTGCAAATGGGCCAATAAATTTACGCCGCTCACCTTGCGCAATCCGGAGGCGCAGCAGAAAAAGCTGCAGACCCAGGTGGCTGCTCTGATGGCGCAACAGGTGCGCACCCAGCTGCCCAGCGCTGAGGATCAGCCGTCCTTCGAACTGATCAGCGAGCGTCTGTTGCAATTGGCAGCTTCCGCTGAGCGACGCATCACCCACGAGCCCAGCGCCGAACCTCTAACGAATTTGAGTGCATATTATGTGCAGGATTTAATAGAAGTTAGTCGCACGCCGGCACATCACTTGCTGAAGAGCTGGTCGGCCATACAGGGACGCGATCTGTCGCCCAAGCGACCCAGCGCAGCGAGTCAGCGCCGGCAGCAGCAATTGCAGCAGGTCTACGCAGAGCTGGAGGCGCATTTTGGTGCCAGTGCAGTGGAGGAGGAGTTGGATGAGCTGGAAAAACTGGTGGCCGATAATATGATACAGGATGTTAGTCAAATGTTGGCTGACAATCTTGTGCAGCAAGCTAACCAAATGGCAGCTGATAAAGCAGATGACAACAACCAATTGCCGGTTGATCAAGTGCAAATCTCATTAAGCAGCGATTCTCCGCTGAAAGAGCCGCCCGATAAGCGTGCCAGAATGATGCCACAGCAGGAGATGCACAGTGAAAAGGAGAACCTGCAACCCAGTACCTCAGCTATGCTGAGCCTACCCACGCAAAGCACACGCTGCATTTCACCCGATCTCTTTGCGGATTCAGATGATGATGAGCCGGCGAGTGAAACGCCTGCCACGTGCAGCACGGCGGCTGCTCTTGAGATGCAAAACCTTTCCTTAAAGGTCTACAGGAATATAAGCTCGACCGATATGAACAGCTATGAGCTGTACTCCAGCGATGAAGGTAAAGGAAAACAAGAACAATAACATTTATCTTTGGGTTTGCCGAAGCTTAACTTAACTAGACTTAAGAAAATTATTAATAACTGACTAAAAAAGAATCTCTTGCTTTCAGTGAAGATTGTCCACGATGTTAAAGCGGAGCGTAGAAGTCTTCAAGGTGAGCACTCTCTCGATAATTCCTCAAAGTGCACAAAATAAATCCTTTATGCCCTTTGTAGCATCCTCTCAAGCAAGCTTTATAGACTTGACCGCAGAGCAAGATTCACCCGAAAACACTTCAAGTAAATCCCTTTTCGAGCAGCACATCTTTCCGCAGAGTCCAATCATAGATTTCGATGAAGATGTCGATGTATTGGAGCAGGATTTATGCGGCCAGGCGGCGGATTGTGAAATTTCTGATGAGTTATATGCAAAGTACGCCTATCAAACAGCTCGGGATGAGGCAGTCTTTGAGCGCAGTTTGAGGGATCAGTCCCAGCTGAAGAACGAGTGCCTTAACATGAGCAGAAATGACTCCGCCAAAACAAATCCCAGCTCATCGTGCAACATGGCCACAACTTCACATGCTTTCCAGGACTCAGTACTCAACTTTAGCCAATTGGACAGCACACGAGATGCATTCCAGCGCAGCTGCAGCCTAACACAGTCGCCCGGACAGGCCGCTCAACTGGAGCAGAGTTTCAAGAGTCCGCTGAGCCGGCGATGCAACTCCTCTGCCTTGCCCTTAAGTCACTCGGATGCGAGCATTGATTTGACCCAAGACAGCGGCGATGAGGATAACGAGGAGGATAATGTTCTGCTCTCCGATGAGGAAATCAATTATTCCATTTGGAAGGCGGACAAAACATGTCGCGAGGCACTCGATGATAGCAAAAGTTTGCCTTTAACAAGAATCAAAAGCGTGCCGTTCTTCAAGACTGTGGAGGACTTGGATGCCTACTTGGATGCTTCACCCACGCCCTCAAACAAATCCTGCAATTCGCGTTCGCCCAACAAAAGTGCTCTGAGCAAAGAACGCGCCGAGTTTGGCATACTGGACGCAGCCATCTCGCAGCCCTTTACGCTCTCCCAGCTGCAGAGTTCGCCGGACAAGGCGTGCCAAGTGCCAATAGACTGGACGGACGCATCCTTTTTGGAGACCCCGCCGGAGGTACCAATAAAACGCTACTCCAGCAGCTGCACCCATAAATTTAAAGAGCTGCTGAACGATATCTCGGAGCCAGCCGATGAACTGGATGATTTTGATCGTCTGGTGTTCCAAAACAGCAGCAAAGATGGAACAATAGACACTATGCCAAGTGGACTGGATCAACTGCTTAGGGGCGAGATCAATGCGGAGAGCTTGCCACCGCCAGCCGCAGCTGTGGAGCCGCCCAGTCCGGCCAAGGGAGCAGCTTCCTGGGAGCAATTGGAGCTCAATGGTCAGGTGTACGAGGTGCGCGTCTGTCGCACACCCAAACCGGATTTTGTGCATCTAAGCGATGCGGAGCTGCTGCAGCAGCTGTACAATTGTGGCATCAAGCCGCTAAAACGCAAACAGGCTGTCAAATTGCTGGAATACATATACAATCAAACGCATCCGATTATGCTGCCCGAGCCAGTGACCATGACCGAGCCAGTGGCCATGCCGCGCTCCAAATCCACGCCCATCAACGCCGGCACTGGCAAATCTGACAACGGGCGGCTGCGACTCGCCAGCAGCGACGAAGCGGAGCCAAAAGCGGCTCTCAAATTTCGCGACGCCGCCGGAGCAGAGCTGCTGCGCTACTCGCAAGATGCGCCGCCGGCGCTGTGCGACGACTTCGAGTGCTTTGTGCTGCAGACAAATGTCTCGAAGAAGACGCCGCAGCCGCTGCTGCCGCTGCACATAGCCTGGCACAATTTGCTCTGTGCCAATCCCGACCTGCACGAGCGTGTGCTCCATTTTGAGCCCATCGATCTGCAGGAGATCTATCTGTATCTTAAGCAGCTGGGCCAGCGCTATGAGCCCAAGGAACTCAAGAGTTTCTTCGACAGACGCTGCATAATATTCCGTTACGAGCTGGCGCCGCCCCAGAAACAGGCCCAGCGGCACATCCGGAAGCCGAAGTCTAGAAGGCCCTACGCAAAGCCCTAGTCGACGCATTTGTACCCTGCTCTTTTTTAAGATTTGTAAAATATGGGAATGTTTAGTGATTCTTGAGTGCTACATTTATTAGATTCTCTGTTGTAATTTTTTCTTATTCATATTTTTTAAATGTTAATTGGGCTTTATTTTGGGCTCTTTGTAATTATGAAACGATTAATTTTTTTCTATACACTTTTTTTGCAATTTGAAATATACGTAAATTTGGTTGCTGTAACTTAAAAGTGAATGTCGCCAATTAACCCATCGATGGCCAACTCCAAAATGTGGTCTACGTTCGGCGAGGGTATCAGCTCGTCCATCATAACTAATTCATTTTTGGTATATTTATCGATGTTGACAAAACGCGGCTTAACCGGTTGCTTTCTTTTCAAAAATTCTTCACATTTTTCGGCAATTTTGTCAGTTAACTCCAGATCCAGATCTAGATCTGTTATGGGATCCGTCAGGAACTGGTAGCACGTTAGGAATGTTTCGAGGACATCCATTTTATTAACAATACGTAAGCTGAAAACTTGAAATTTTTTTTTTGAAATTATTCTCGAAGCTGTTCAGAAGTTATTAAAGCTCTATACAATATGTCAAAGCTCTAACTGAAAAAATATATTAAAGTATATATGTCGGCTTTCAAAATGAAAGATACGTTACAAAAAGTGTGGACAACATGGGTTAAAGGAACGGTTTTTGAGCGTTGCGAATTCAAAAATATTTCTTTAGCTATTGTTGGTCGTCTCTTAAAAGACGACTGTCGCTCTGATGATGTAGCTACCTTAGCGAAATTTGTTTTTAGGCTATTCCACATTTATCAAACAATCAAATTTTTTCCAAAAATAAAACATGTTTATATCAGAAACATCTTAAAACGATCGTTGTTAGCAGTGCCATTTGAAGGAGTTATCGATTGTTGGCTATGCTATAAATATCGCAGCATCGCCATAACGATATATCGATATGGTGTGCACATCTCTAGCTGAAATCGTGAGCAAGTTTTTTTTTTTTGTTTCAACACAAAATCTGAAGCAAAGCCTACTACTAAATCTACGTGCAATCACAATAACAATAACAACAAGTGTCTGCCCAGTGATAAAAATAGCCAATAATAATTAATTTCACAAACGGCCAAGTGCAGCGTCTGTTGTGGTGGTGCGTACCAGACGAGCTGAGTGTGAGTGCATAATTTACAGTTGGCCTTCCGCTGCGCAACAACAAAGGCATCGTGAACGACAACGACCCACACGCTTACGCACACACACACACACACACAGGCGCAAACACGCGTACACAGAAACAGACATCTATACATATGCATATATGCGCATAGATTGCGATACCTGCGATTGTGATTTTTGGTGACCAATTAACAAGTAATACGTTCGTTCCACACACCCGCGCGCGAAAACTAACAACAAATTTCAAATGGGCCTGTTATTGTCACGGCTGTGGCGTATGTTTGGCAACGAGGAGCACAAACTGGTAATGGTTGGCCTCGACAATGCGGGCAAAACAACAATACTGTACCAGTTTCTGATGAACGAAGTGGTCCATACCAGTCCAACGATTGGCTCCAATGTTGAGGAGGTCGTCTGGCGTAATATACACTTTCTGGTATGGGATCTGGGCGGGCAGCAGAGTTTGCGCGCCGCCTGGAGCACATACTATACCAACACAGAGCTGGTCATTATGGTCATCGATTCGACGGATCGGGAACGTTTGGCCGTCACACGAGAGGAGCTCTATCGCATGCTACAGCACGAGGACCTGAGCAAAGCCAGCCTGCTGGTCTATGCCAACAAGCAGGATCTGAAGGGCGCAATGTCCGCCGCAGAAATCTCCCGCCAACTGGACCTGACCTCCATCAAGAAGCACCAGTGGCACATCCAGGCGTGCTGTGCGCTGACCGGCGAGGGATTGTATCAGGGACTCGAATGGGTTGCGCAGCGCATTAAGAACAAATGACAGACACACACACGGACGCCGCTAGTTTATAGTTAATTAATTTAGACAAATAAATCAATTTTGATATAATTGTAACATGTAAAGACATATATATATATCTATATCTATATATATATATATATATATCTAATTATACGAACGAAATCTGTAAGCGTTGCGATTGTTGAGAAAGCCAAGCCAATGTTTTTTACAGTGCTTTAGTTTAAAGACTCCTGCCTTTGTTTACACACACACACACACACACACAGAGATTTATGTTGAAAGTCCTCAGTAAAATATAAAATATATATATATTGGTTCATATGTGTGTACTAAGATAATGCTAATGTTAACGATCTAAGCAGCCAATTAATTACTTCCATTATAAATTTATAAAATAAACAAGTTTATTTCCAAAAAAAAATTGTCTCGTTACACATACAGAATTGGACGTATTTTTACTGTTACGAACTGAACATTAATGCATTAATTTGTAATTGACGTTGTTAATTCGTTTTGCATTTGATGTGTGAGATTGTTTTGTACTCTAGCCACCAAAATAAATATAAATATGAATGTTTGTATGTATGTTAAATGAATAAATTAAGTTTGCACACAAAACAATTAACAGTTTCAAGATTAAAACATATATATAAATATATATGTGTATATATAAATATATATATAAATACTAAATTATAGCCACACGAAAATATGATCACAAAATAAAAGTGAAAAAAGAGAACGAAAACCAAATCGATTGGAGATGTCTATGTGAGATTGCACGAGCTGCTGCAACTCTTGAGCGGCTTACTCTGGCCCAGCTGCACGGTGTTGTCGTCCAGATTCTCCTGCACGCTGCTGGCATCGTGTTGGTGCTGTCACAAGGATAATTAGCATGTTAATAAAATGGACAAATAGCGGCAAGGATTAGTGTGCAGCAGACCTTCAGTTCGGTGGCCAGACAGCGAAAGGCGTCCTCCACATTGGTGTTCTCCTTGGCGGATGTTTCCATAACGAACAGAATTTCAGGTATATATTGACACATTTGGCGCGCCTCCTCAAAGTCCACCTCACGCTCCGCCTCGAGATCACATTTATTGCCAATCAATATGATCAGCACATTGGATGCCGTATATCTGCGCACCTCCTCAATCCATTTCTGTAAATTGGCGAATGTCGATCGCTTTGTGATGTCGTAAACTGTTGTAAAGACAAGCACATTATTAATAGGCATTCTGATAAGAGTGCACGGCGAATGTGCCACGGCATGGCCATTAAAATCACAACGCCTTATCGCCTGAACGGGCCATGACGGAAGGCGCGCGGGTCATGATAACGTTTACCGCGGAGCGTAACCGTTTGGTGGGTTTACTCACCAATTATGACGCCATTGTTGGCACGATAATAGCTCTGGGTGATGGTGCGAAAGCGCTCCTGGCCGGCAGTATCCCAGATTTGTAGCTACAACAATGAAACAACAACATTTAACCCAATCTGTGTGTGTGTGTGTGTGTGTGACATTGGCATTTTCGTCAAAGATTTACCTTGACTTGTTTGCCCTCAACCTCAATGGTTTTCATTGAGAAATCGACGCCAATTGTGTTACCGTGCCGCTCCACATAGTTGCCCGTCTTGAAGCGCTGCAATATGGATGTTTTGCCCGTGCAACAGTCCCCGATTAGCACGATCTTGAACAGAAAATCGAAATTCTCCTCGCTGGGCAGCGCCATCAATGTTTGGGGATTGCGCGCCGTCATTTTGTCCAGCGACGAGGCGTTGCGGCACCTACAGTGTCTGCTGGTTGGGGCTGTTGTGCAATTAGTTATTGTTTGGCATGGAAAATGTTCAATTTTCTGTTTTAATTGGTTGATAGTAAAGAAAATGCGTTGCACAAAGACTGTGTTGTTATGCCCTGTCAACATTGCTGCAGTGGGTATATCGCTTCGTGGGAATTCGGGTAAGTTGCAAAATTGCTGGCGTCTTAAATGTCTTAAATGCCCAAATATTTGCTGCTAATAATATTAAGTTAACACTTTATTTGCATACTTTTCACAGTTACATGCATTTTATTTATATTTAATTTAGCTATATTTAACATTTTGCATGCTGTTATATGCATTGCAGGGTATTTTATGTTTCGCAACTGTGTTTATTCCCGTTTCGCTGCTTGCAGGTGTGTGCTAGTTGGTGACATTATGCAGTACTGCCCAGACAGCATTTGGCAACACTGTTTTTCTTGGGCGCGCTTTTATTTACATTTTGAATGCAATTAATTGCAAATGCTTTGAATAAAAATTAATTGGCCTGATCTCATGGCCGGCATATTGCGATTATTGTTGGTTCGCCCTGCAAATATTCATTCATTTGTATTGCCTTATCTTTTTGGTTTAGTTAATGCGTTTACTGATAAGATATTACACTAGTAATGAGATATTCTTCAAACAGAAGTTGAGTGTAGCTAAAAATATATACAAGTTTTATTTAAGTGGAATTTCACAGTATATACTTTAATTGTTTATTAAATGAGTTTTGCAGCTGGGTTTCGAATGACTTACTAGTTGAGTGTACATAGGCAACAATTTTGTTTATTTCAATTAATTTACTGAGTGCGGCTTGAAAAGCTCTCTCATAGCACATAGCGCCCTATGGACGGTCCGAGAGCTCTATAAAAAGCTCGACCGGCATATATGAAGCCCCAAAAGTTGCACTGCCACAAACAGTAGCCGGCAACGCCCCGATTGCAATTGTTGATTGTTTTGTGTTCTGTTTTGTGTGTTCCCAATTATTGTCTCGCCATGTCGAATATAGTGCTCTATGGCATTGACATTAGTCCTCCAGTGCGTGCCTGTTTGCTGACACTTCGGGCCCTGGACTTGCCCTATGAGTACAAGAATGTTGATCTACTTGCTGGCGAGCATAAGACCGAGGAATTTCTGAAGAAGAATCCGCAGCACACTGTGCCCTTGTTGGATGACGACGGAACTTTGATTTGGGACTCACATGCCATATGCTGCTATCTGGTGGATAAGTATGGCAAGTCGGATGAGCTGTATCCAAAGGATCTGGTGAAGAGGGCGCATTTGGAGCAGCGTCTATATTTCGATGCCAGTGTGCTCTTCATGTCTCTGAGGAACATATGTGTGCCATACTTCTATAAGCAGGTATCTGAGGTGCCCCAGGAGAAGATCGACAACATAATCGATGGCTACACACATCTGGAGAAGTTCCTAGGCGATAATCCCTATGTGACCGGTGATACCTTGACCATTGCCGATTTCTGCTGTGCGGCAACGGCCTCCTCGTTGCCCGCCATGCTGCCTATCGATCCGGAGAAGTATCCAAAGATTATTGCCTGGCTGGCACGTCTGAGTGAGCTGCCCTATTATCAGGAGGCAAATAACGAGGGTGCTGAAAAGTACATCAACATTCTAAAAGACGTTTTTACAATTGTCTAAATTGATCATTATTGCATACATACATACAACTGTACCCACATATATATTTTATATGGCACTTATATATATCTAATAAATTATCGATAACAATGCGTCGCTTAGCTTTTTATCGTAAACAACGGGTCGCTTTGTTGTGCAGCACTAACTTTGCGCTGTCTGGCAGCACTGCGCCGCAATACTGTGCAGACGTTTAAACTTAACGCAGCTGCGCTGTTGCGCAGCACTAACTTTGCGCTGTCTGGCAGCACTAATGGGCAGACGTTAAAATTTGAATGAGTCTCGCGCACGCTGTAAACGTTTTGAGGCCTACGACATTATGCAAGCTGATCGAAAATGGATTGCGGCTTATTTAAATGAGGCAATAACAAATGGAAAGCGATTGACTGTGTGCGAAATTATGTCAATTGTCAACTGGCGACGCTTCATTAATGCGAACAGCACGTACTTGTGGCCCTCTGATAACGATTTATTGTATTTACATGTGGCTCAATAAATTTTCACCACGTACTTACTGATGGCGCCATTTAAACTACAAAATCGTCTTAATTAAGCTGTAAATAAATATTGATTAAGTTCGAAAATATTTTCATTGGCATTTTCGCCAAAGAAATTTTGATTTCTTCTTACCATATGCAGAACCTTGACCCAGTTTCAAGCCGAAACCCAATTGTCAGACTTCTAGACTCACTTTCATAAACGCAACGGAAGCTGTCGCATCTGCAGAAAACATGTTCTTGGCCAATTGGACAACTGGCCAAACGCCTTGATGACCAAGTGGATTGGAAAACCGCATAGGTTGTACGCACTGTCGCATTCGATTCGCATGGAAAGTTGAACAAGGCCGGGCCAAGAACCAAGAAACGAAGTGAAACTAATTTGCTCTTGGAGCCGTTTTTTTTTTTGTTTTTTTTTTTTTTGGCGCCGCGACCCACATCTTTGGAGGACTATGACTCACAGCACTTCCTAGCACGCCCAGCCAGAGCATAGCTCATGTCTGTCTGTCAGTATTTTTTTTTTGGCCAAGAGGAAATCAAACACACATAGTTAAAGCCAAAGGCAGGCAGCCAATCTATGCCTTGGTTAAGTCCATGTCTTTCATACTGGTTTGTCGCTTTTGGCTTTTGGGTAGCTTCTGCCAATGTCTCGTCCGCCCGCGTCGTTCCATCGTTGAGTCGTGCATTGTCGTGGCGGCTTTTTATCGTTTGGCTCAGCCGTTGGCCGTTTTAGTTGAATTTGAAACGTTTGCGCGCGCGGTTGCTGCCACTCGCTGTGTCTGGCTAATCAAAACGTTTACAGCTAAGGACACAAACAAAAACGTGCGTTGGCGTGCTGGCAACAAAAAACAAAAAAATAGTGACAAAAAATCGTGTCGAGAATTTCATGAGCCAAAACCAAGACCCTAAGGCATATAAACAAAGACTAGAAAACTGTGCCCGCGTCTGCAGCCGCAATTGGGTCAAGGAGCAGCCAAACGTTCCACTAAGATCTGCCGATAAGGCAACGACTTATGTAAGCAGCCAAAGTGCAGGCAGCCAAATAAATTACACACGACACACAAAACAATTTGCTAACAAAACAGACTTTCTACACTAAATTGTTTTTTTTTTTTTTTTTTTTTGTTTCAATTTGATTGATTTCTGCGGCTTGATATCAGCGCCAATTTTCACATGCGCATCACGCAGCAAGACTGACTATATATATATATGTATATATATGTATGTATATTTGTGTGTGGACATCACTTGCACTTTCCTTTGCCCAATTGCCTTTCCCAAAAAAATGTATTTTTATTTCTAATTAAATATGCAGCGCCAGACGCGAGCCCGCGCCGATATTGCAATGCAATAAAACAAAAGACTTAGGACACGAACTTGCCTGCCAAGCAATATGCGTGCTCATTGCTCTTCTTTTTACTTATTTTTTTTTAACTTTTGTTGATAAATTTTAATTTCCATAAAGTTTTTTTGCCTGCACTCAACCTGTTAACCCAAATTTCAATTTCATTTTCGATTTTGTCGCCGAAAATTCTGTTTATCGACTCGTTTTATTGTTGTTTTAATTGTTGTTGTCGCTGCATTAAATTGCCTGCTGATTGCATTTCTGTGTAACAGGAAACAAAATATGTTCGTATATGTCGCCTCAATTGCAATTAACGCTTGCGCTAATTCGCCATAAGCTACAAATCTTTTCACTCTTCACTCGCCGCTCGCCGCTTGGCTGCATGCCAGACTGACATCTGTTGCGTGCCACTGTTTGTTGCCGGAGGCGTTGCTCTGATTTGCTATATAGAAATCAAAAACTATCCTTAACAAGTTCACTGCCACGGGCCGACGCGTCTGTCATTGTCAACGAGCGGCAGCTAGTCGAGTGCGATCAGCCATACCCTGTACTAATTGAAAGTGCTTCGAATAGGGTATATTTTGGTAGTGCGAATCTGCAAACTAGGCAGCAGGCCTGGCTTCATCTGTCTATAAATTGTATAAGCTCTCGATCAGGTCATTAAACTAAATCTATCCGACTATCTTCTGGCATCTATTCGTGTGCATCAGTGCCTCGATCTCTCTATGACATCGACTATCATTTAGTTGTTGTTTGCAGCTCTAATTAGTAGAACTTGCAGGTTCGAACCCAAGGGACGATTTCATTTGACAAGCCAAGAATTGAACCAAAAACTGGATTTGTATATGCAGTTGCACGAGTTGAACCTAAAGTTAGAGCGCCGGTTCGAACCCAAAGATAAAGCATAAACAATTTTTTGTTTGAGGCAAATAGCTTTGATTTCTGTTAAGAGCCCGAATTGTATAGCCATGCAGGGTATCTGTTAGTCATGCACTCTCGCCTGGAGCACTCTTACTTATTTCATAGACACCACATGACACAAAACGAATTCTTGAGCTGTGAAATTAAAATGCGCCCAGCAATTGCAACCGATTCTGACCCAGTTTCTCTTTCAGGCTCAGATGTTGCACCTGTTGCACTGGCAGCTAATTATGGTCTAAATGTTTGAGCAGGCCCCCCTGTCATTGCGCCTGTCATGTTGTCTGTCTGTCTGTCTGCTTTTTTCTTTTGTGTTTCAAATGCAAATTCAATTTTTGGTTTTTCTACTACATTTTTTTTTTTGGGGTGAAACTTTGAGACTAGAGAAAAACCCTTGCAGCGGCCGCATTCTTCTTGGCAAAATTTATGTTTTGCCCGGCAGCTAAGACTAAATCATGTTTGAGCCAGTTAGTAGCTGGTTAGAACCAGTTGGCCTTTGAAATGATAGGCTCTGGGAAAGTGCATTAGAATTTAGCCTGCGCTCTAATGCATTCGATGTGCCGAACAGCTTGCCAGAATCCGTGCAACCGGCTGTGCGGCCAGGTTGCATCATCACAACAACAACAAGAACAACATATTTGTGCCAGAGCTCAAGGTAAAAGTGCGTCGTGAACGTGAAATTGAACGCAAATATGGTGTTAAAGTGGTTGAAGGAGAAGGAAGGAGAAGGGGGAGGGGGCGGGCAGGCCGTTTAATAAAGTGTTCCATTTGTGGCATGTTTCTTCAGCTCCTTTGAGTGAAACTAGGCAGCTTGGCCAAATGTCTAGAATGATATATCCATTTCTTTGGATGCTTTCACTGCGCAGAAGATGAAGAAGAAGAAGCAGCATCAGCATTGATATCGCATTTGTTTAGCTGCAATTGTTGCTTGCAATCAGAATCTGCTGTTAACGGTGCTTAAACATTAGCCACGCTTCGAATCGAAGCTTTCCCAAACTGGTTAACAGGGCGAACGGGCATTCTGCCAAAAAAAACCAGTTGCCATTGAGCTGTTGCTGGTTATTTAGTTCTTGGCAGCAGAATGTATGCTGTTTATGTTGCGGTTATACAACAGTTAAATAATTCATATTGCGGCCAGTTCGTTGTCTAAGTCTTTCGTTTTCTTCTATTCTCTTGATTACGCAGCATGCGTATGTGCCGCCGCCTGCGTTTGCTGCCGCTGCCACAGCCACAGCTGCAGCTGCAACTGCAGCTGCTGCTGCTGTTGCTAATTTGCCTTTGGACAGCTGCGGCCATGCATGAGGCGCCGCTGCTGGCGGATGCGGAGGCCCAACCGCAATTAGACTCGACTGCGCATGCGAGTGCGGCGCACATACGCAAGAAGCGTCTCGTTTGGATCACGGACGATGGCCGCTTGGCGCTGCCCGCCGGGCACCTCGCTGACATTTACGCCAACAATTGCGATGCCTTTGGTGCGACATCCGCCCGAGGGCTTCTTCTCCAATCTGACCATCAGTTTTCCCGTCACGAGTGAGTCGCAAAAGTTTCACCAACAAAAAAGAGGTTGAATAAAAAAAATGATATCAATTTCAGTGACTTCGACAAGCGCGGCTTGACCGACAATCAGAATCCTTTGGGCGATCTGCCCTTCTTCGCGCGCTCCTTTGGCCATGGCGCGGGCCAAATGGTCGGCGAGTACGTGTCCCGTTATCTGCATGTGCAGCGCCGCAAACGTGATCTGAGCAGCACGCAGGATGACAGCAAACCCTTTAGGGTGGAGGATATGCTGCAGTATCCGGAGCTGCCCGCTGGCCTGAAGCACATCTTCCATGGCGGCGAACGTGTCCTGCTCTATGGCGTCGTCGAGGACTTTCTGGCCACCTTTGGCATGGATGGGAAGGCGTGTCTGTTGCGCACCATTTGCGAGATGCACTCACGCAGCCTGGACAAGTTTGGCGTCTTCGGCGAGATGACCAAGCTGTTTCTAACGTGAGTTTTATAATACTTATATAATTGCTTATACTCTGTTTAGAGCGTGAAATGGGGCTTATTGGTTTCCGATCCCAGGAAGATTACAGAAAACAATCGCTTAAATCTAGATTTCTTGAAGTCACTGTTTGAAATGCACTGCTTTAGGCTTGCAGTTTTAGAGTCACATTATAAGTAATCCTCCAGCATTGTCAAATCTATCCAAGGCTTCCAGCTGGCGAGTTTATTGGAGATTCCCTCTACCCGCTGCCCCGCAAACTCACCAACAATAATTACAGTTTGAAAGTCTTTGTGTTGGGCTTACAGTCTTAGAGTCGCCAGACGCAGTTAATCAGATTCTTGGGAATTTCTATCTGCCACTTATGAGCTGGAATATCTTTCGAATCCCGCAATTTACATACGATATTTTCCAGAATTGACAGTTTAAGGGGCATTTCTTTGGTAGTACAGTTTTAGAGTCACCAAACGAAAGAAGGGTCTTTCTGAAGCGCCTTCACCCGTCTTTTCTGACTTTATTTCTCTTTGCATAGGGTAACTAAATCGCCGTTTGCGGAGCTAATACCCGAGTATGTGCGCGCCCAGCGCGTGGGCGAGGGCAAACAGGCGCCGGGCGAATGTTTTCCCTACTACAAGGCCTGCCCAAGAGCATATTCAAGGCGCTGGCCAACAAATACAGCGCACAGGCGGCAACGACAACGACGAGAGACAAAACAACGACGACAACGACAACGACCCCCCTGTGGGGGAGTATCAGGAGCAGCAGGCGGTGCTGCTGCCAAACAGCGCCGAGCAGGATCAGGAGCAGCAGCAGCTGGAGCAGCAATTGGACCACCTGGAGCTCAATGGCAATGCGGTCTATATGTGAAAATCGCGCCAACTCGTCTAGTTTAAGCCGAATAATATGAGTGCACATTGAAAGTCATTTGCTTGTAATTAACATACACTAATTTATTTTATTTATTATTATTATTATTATTATTATGATATGATTATTCTGCTGTAACTATTTATTGTTAGCTGTAGGCGTTGTTAACTTTCTAGCTGTT